>NC_084579.2:8108032-8150532 GCF_033978685.3 Nerophis lumbriciformis | reverse complement strand
GGGCGTGGTCGGGGTGGGGCGGGGGCGTGGTTGGGGGCGTGGCTAAGAGGGGAGGAGTATATTTACAGCTAGAATTCACCAAGTCAAGTATTTCATATATATATATATATATATATATATATATATATAAGAAATACTTGACTTTCAGTGAATTCTAGCTATATATATAATTATTTTATTATATATATATATATATATCCATCCATCCATTTTCTACCGCTTATTCCCTTTTGGGGTCGCGGGGGGCGCTGGAGCCTATCTCAGCTACAATCGGGCGGAAGGCGGGGTACACCCTGGACAAGTCGCCACCTAATCGCAGGGCTATATATATATATATATATATATATATATATATATATATATATATATATATATATATATATATATATATATATACATATATAAATAAAATAAATACTTGAATTTTAGTGTTCATTTATTTACACATTTACACACACATAACACTCATCTACTCATTGTTGAGTTAAGGGTTGAATTGTCCATCCTTGTTCTATTCTCTGTCACTATTTTTCTAACCATGCTGAACACCCTTTCGCAGGTACCCAGAAAGGTTTCGAGTACCACCAAAAAAACTGAATCTCTGAAGACAGTATAAAAATCTGTGTTAAAGGTGTACAAAAACTGTTTGTATAATAAGCATGTTATTGTTTACAAATGAGGGTTAAGAGTTCAGTACTAAAAAAAAAAAAAAAGAATGTGGCTTAAGTACAGTTTTTTAAATGAGCTGCTGCCTTTTTTGGTTGGGTTGTTTATTTATTTTGAAGAACTTCTCCATTTCTAAAAGGGGAGGAATGTAATAGTGATCTATGTTTGTCTGTTGCCATCTCCTGGTGAATGTTGGCTATAGCGTACTGGGGTTACTTTTTGGTTGGCCAACGATTTACGTGGTGTTGCGCACCTGACGTCAAGTGTGTGAGTCTGTTCTGAAGTCTACAGCAAAGAGACGTACTTCATCCCCTCGCCTGGTTATTGCCTCCAACTCAATATATTACAACAACATTGCTGTTTACGGCAGACGAACTGCTTTACGGTAGAATAAAACATGACTGCTGTTGTTGTGTGTTGTTACCGCGCTGGGAGGACGTTAATGAAACTGCCTAACAATAAACCCACATAAGAAACCAAGAACTCGCCCTCCATCATTCTACAGTTATAACGTGTTTGGGCAGGCACGCTGTTTATATTGTGGGAAAGCGGACTTTAATACAGGCTGTTGACACGTCACTCAGGTCCGCATGGAGCTGGAGGGGGCGTGGCTTCCAGCTCCGCCTGAATTTCGCGAGATTTTCGGGAGAAAATTTGTCCCGGGAGGTTTTCGGGAGAGGCGCTGAATTTCGGGAGTCTCCCGGAAAATCCGGGAGGGTTGGCAAGTATGATATATATATATATATATATATATATATATATATATATCTCTATATATATATATATATATATATATATATATATATATATATATATATATATATATATATATATATATATATATATATATAGTGGAGTATCACAGCTTTTTTTTAAACTAAAAATATTACCTTTTTGTGGCCCTAATAATACCCTTTTGGTATATTTGTGTATTTTAAATTGTTTGTTTATTATTATGATTGCTTGTTTTGTTGAAGAAATTCAATCCCACCAATGTCCACTAGGAGAAAGACACAGCTGGTCAAGTACTGTAATAAAGGACTCATGTTACTTGATGCGCTCTCGAAATGAAGATGATTATTCTCCTCATTAAGGTCACATGTTGACTCTTTCATTTTGTGAGTGTTGATGAAATCCAGAGAGACGACTTTGTGTCTGTCTTCATCCCACGAGGACGAGATGAGACTCATGTCGCTCCCCCGACATTCTGGGGAGGGAAAGACCAAATCCTTTGCTCCCGGGGAACAACATCTGTCATGTGGATGCTCCCGGGAGGCCGACACAGCATCTGTCTTTTCAGGACACAACTTTAGATCATGTAGAACTTAGTGTCAAAATGTTGCACAATTTCAACTTGTTTCCTCATATTATTACTTAATAATAATATTCTTATAACGTTAGAATTTTTACATTTACAATTTATTTGAAAAAAATGCACCCTTTTCCTGATGATTCTCCTAAATATGGAAGTTTATTCTAACTAAATGTTGACATTTTTCGCCACGTAATTCCGTGACAATCTGAACTTTATCCGACCATATTACTTTATCTTTGTGGATGTCGCTTCCTAGCGGTCCCACTGACAGACACTTCACAGGAGCCAAGCGTGCCTTTTTTAACAATGTTTTAAAGCACATAGGTTTTTATCAAAGTCTTTCTTCCGCAGAACGTGACCTTTAAGTCACGTCCGTATCCTCTCTCTCATCCTGCTCCCGGCCGCTTACTGTTAAAGACGACAAATGATTAGATTAACACGTACCACCTGTGAAATCGAATCACCTGCCAGCTGTGTCTCGCCGTCAGCACTGCCATGCCCCCGTCTGATGGTGCTCTGTCCTCAGCACCATGGACAGAGGCGGTGACCTTTGCTCAAGCAGGCAGCGCTGGCAACATCTCCCTCCACAATCTTATTCTAATATTATTACACATTTATTCTGGTGAAGTTACCCCACATTTCTCTGAATATTCTGACTATTCTCTTCTGCTTAATTTTTTTTTTTTTATAAATTAAAAAAAATACAGCTTTATCCTTTGAAATTTTGACTTATTTTCATTTTATTACAATTTTATTAGAGTAAATAAATACAAATTTTTTAATGTAACATTTAGAACACAGCTTCTGAACAAAATATTATGATTGTTTATTAAAGTTTTATTCTTGTAAAAAGTACGACTTTTTTCCATGTAACATTCTGACCACAGATTTTTTAAATAAATAGGGAATTAAAAAAAAAAAAGTTTTAATCAACGTTATATTCAGGAGTATTTTACATTACTATTACTTTATTTCTTAGAAATTCCTAAATTTTTGATTTCATTACAATTTAATTCTTGTAAAAAAATATGTATTTTTTCATGTAACATTTCAACCACAGCTTCTGAAAAAATATATGATTTGTTTTCTCTTTGCAGCCACATCATATTAAGGAGTATTTTCTGTCAATATTACTTTATCCTTGTTAAATTCAGACTTACCGTATTTCCTGTCATTTTATTACAGTTGTATTTTTGTAAAAAAAAAAAAAAAAAAAAAAAAATGTATGTAACATTTTGAACACAGCTTCTGAACAAAATATTATGATTGTTTTTTTTCTTTGCAGCCACATAATGTTCAAGAGTATTTTATGTCAGTATTACTTTAACCATGTGAAATTCAGCCTTATTTATTGTAATTGTATTACAGTTTTATTATTGTAAAAAGTACAACTTTTTTTCCATGTAACATTCTGACCAAAGATTTTTAAATAGATTAGGAATTGTTTGTATTTTTAATCCACGTTACATTCAAGAGTATTTTAGTTACTATTACTTTAATCCTGAGAAAGCTTTAATTTTTTAATTTCATTACAATTTAATTCTCGTAAAAATATGTATTTTTTCACATAACATTTCAACCACAGCTTCTAAATAAAGATATGAGTTTTTTCTCTTTGCAGCCACATAATATTCAGGAGTATTTTCTGTCAATATTACTTTATGCTTTGTTAAATTCAGACTTATTTCCTGCCATTTTCTCACAAATGTATTTTTGTAAAAAGTACGACTTTTTCTGACATTCTGACCACAGCTTTTTAGAATAAATGGGATGGTTTCCTTTTAATCCACATTATATTCAGGAGTATTTTACATCAATATTACTATATATATATATATATATATATATATATATATATAAATTAAATAGATTGAAAAAAAAATAAAAAAAAATAAAATATATATATATATAGGTATATATATATTCACAGTAAAGGCCAAAAGTTTGGACAAACCTTCTCATTCAATGTGTTTTCTTTATTTTCATGACTATTTACATTGTAGATTGTCACTAAAGGCATCAAAACTATGAATGAACACATGTGGAGTTATGTACTTAACAAAAAAAAGGTGAAATAACTGAAAACATGTTTTCTATTCTAATTTCCTCAAAATAGCCACCCTTTTCTCTGATTACTTTTTCGCACA
The DNA here is from genome assembly GCF_033978685.3 of Nerophis lumbriciformis. NCBI lineage: Eukaryota > Metazoa > Chordata > Actinopteri > Syngnathiformes > Syngnathidae > Nerophis > Nerophis lumbriciformis. The sequence goes on along the minus strand of NC_084579.2, from coordinate 8,146,404 downwards.
GTCTTGGCATTCTCTCAATGAGCTTCAAGAGGTAGTCACCTGAAATGGTTTTCAGTTCACAGGTGTGCTTGAAGCTCATCGAAAGAATGCCAAGAGTGTGCAAAGCAGTAATCCGAGCAAAGGGTGGCTATTTTGAAGAAACTAGAATACAAAACATGTTTTTTCCGTTATTTCACCTTTTTTTGTCAAGTACATAACTCCACGTGTATTCATTCATAGTTTCGATGCCTTCAGTGACAATCTACAATGTAAATAGTCATGAAAAAAAAAAAAAATGTATATATATATATATATATATATATATATATATATATATATATATATATATATATATATATATATATATATATATATATATATATATATATATATATATATATAGATCCAAAGACATGCACCTGGGGATAAGTTGATTGGCAACACTAAAATTGGCCCTAGTGTGTGGATGTGAGAGTGAATGTTGTCTGTCTATCTGTGTTGGCCCTGCGATGAGGTGGCGACTTGTCCAGGGTGTACCCCGCCTTCCGCCCGATTGTAGCTGAGGTAGGCTCCAGCGCCCCCGCGACCCCAAAGGGAATAAGCGGTAGGAAATGGATGGATGGATATATATATATATATATATATATATATATATATATATATATATATATATATATATATATATATATATATATATATATATATATATATATATAATATATATATATATATTTTTTTTTAATAGGACTTGGAAAAATAAATAAATAAATGATAATAATAAAAAATAAATTTTATATATATATATATATATATATATATATATATATAAAATTTATTTTTTATTATTATTGTTTATTTATTTATTTTTCCAAGTCCTATTAAAAATATATATATATATATATATATATATATATATATATATATATATATATATATATATATATATATATATATATATATATATATACTTGGAAAAATAAATAAATAAATAAATGATAATAATAAAAAATAAATTATATATATATATATATATATATATATATATATATATATATATATATATATATATATATATATATATATATATATATAATTTATTTTTTATTATTATTGTTTATTTATTTATTTTTCCAAGTCCTATTAAAAAAAAATATATATATATATATATATATATATATATATATATATATATATATATATATATATATATATATATATATATATATATATATACTTGGAAAAATAAATAAATAAATAAATGATAATAATAAAAAATAAATTATATATATATATATATATATATATATATATATATATATATATATATATATATATATATATATATATATATATATATATATATATATATATATATATATATATATATATAATTTATTTTTTATTATTATTGTTTATTTATTTATTTTTCCAAGTCCTATTAAAAAAAAAATTTGGAGAATAAAAAGTCTGATTTATTTCCAAGAACATTTTCTGACATATTTATTTTATTTTGAATGTAGATGGGCAGCAAAGAACAGAATCATGTCCTCCATAAAGCACACAGCCATGGTACAGTAGGCTGAAATCCAATATTGTATTCATGTCTCCTTGCAATACCTCAAATTAAGTGTCTTGTACTGTCCCTCACAGTGGACATCATTGCCAAAAAGGAGCCATCTTTCCAGCAGGACGTCCAGCAGTTCGGGGCCTCCGCTGGCCGCCACCACTTCAAGATGGCCGACGTCCTCCACTTCTGCCGCAGAGGAGCGGAGTGCATCGTGGACGACGACGTCACCAAGCGCTTCTCGGCCCAGGAGTTGGACACCTGGAACTTGTTGACGAGGAGCAGCTCCAACTTCCACAACATCAGCATGAGGCTCGGCGTGCTGTGGGGGGTCGGCGTCCTCCTGCGCTATGGCGTCCTGCTGCCTCTCAGGTCTGGGAAGACAAATGTCCAAAGAAAATGTGCCAAGTTTGATTTAAAATGTGTTTGTTTTCATCACCGCAGGCTGACTGTAGCAGTGACTGGCATACAGCTGCTCTTTCTCTTCACGGCCATCGTGGCTTGTTTACCAAACAGAGAGTAAGTAGCCACCAGAGGGCGCACTTTCACCTTTACACTTCATTGTTCCTCTTTGTAGGACTAAACGATATAAGAATACTTTTGTACCTGCTGCCATCACATGCTTAAATAAGGCTGTCACATGGTGATTTTATTTATTTTTATTTATTTATTATGCCATAGCACTTTAATCGCAATGATTTTATTGGTTTATTAGGTATTATATTTTATTGTTCTACAGTGTCCCTGTATACTGGTGGTCGTTTGCGGATTTTTTAAATGTTTTTATGTTTTATATGATTTGTGTTTGCTTGCTTCATTCTGTCTTGATGCTAAATTACAAATGTCTGCACAACTGTTTTACCTCTGGTTACCATTAAAGAAACCTTGACCTTGACCTTGACCTCTATTACATATAGCGCACTACTTTCTGTGGTGCACCTTAAAAAGGAGGTGTATTAAAGCCATTTTAAAATGAGAAACAAATAATTATACTACCAGAATAAAGTCACAATTTTTGTTGCAAAATTACTTGTCTTTTTAATAATATATTTTATTTTATTTTATTATTTTTTTCGGAATACAAATCATTATATCTAGGGGAAATTTTATTTTCGGCACACAAATACAATAATGTCAAATAAATTTACAGAATTAAAGTACTTTTATTTTTTATTTTTTCAAAATACAAATCATAATTATATGAGAACAAAGTATTTAAAAAACCAACATCCATATATTCTTAAAAACAGTATAATTATATAAGAATATATTTTAGTTTTCTGGTATTTTCTAGGGGAAAACGTATTTTCAGCACAAAAATACAATAATGTCAAATCATTTTAGAGAATTAAAGTATTTTATTTATTAATTTATTTTATTTTTTTCAAAATATAAATCGTAATTATATGAGAACAAAGTATTACAAAAATTAACATTCATATATTTTCAAAAACTGTATAATTATTTAAGAATTTATTTTAGTTTTCTGGTATTTTCCAGGGGAAAAAGTATTTTTAGCACAAGAATACAATAATGTCAAATAAATTTACAGAATTAAAGTATTTTTATTTATTATTTTTTATTTTTTCAAAATACAAATCATAATTATATGAGAACAAAGTATTTAAGAAAACAACATTCATATATTTTTAAAAACAGTATAATTATATAAGAATATATTTTAGTTTTCTGGTATTTTCTAGGGGAAAGTGTATTTTCAGCACAAAAATACAATAATGTCAAATAATTTTAGAGAATTAAAGTCTTTTATTTATTAATTTATTTTATTTTTTTCAAAATACAAATCATAATTATATGAGAACAAAGTATTTAAAAAATTAACATTCATATATTTTCAAAAACAGTATAATTATTTAAGAATTTATTTTAGTTTTCTGGTATTTTCCAGGGGAAAAAGTATTTTTAGCACACGAATACAATAATGTCAAATAAATTTACAGAATTAAAGTATTTTTATTTATTATTTTTTATTTTTTCAAAATACAAATCATAATTATATGAGAACAAAGTATTTAAAAAAACAACATTCATATATTCTTAAAAACAGTATAATTATATAAGAATATATTTTAGTTTTCAGGTATTTTCTAGGGGAAAATGAATTTTCAGCACAAAAATACAATAATGTCAAATCATTTTAGAGAATTAAAGTCTTTTATTTATTAATTTATTTTATTTTTTTCAAAATATAAATCATAATTATATGAGAACAAAGTATTTAAAAAATTAACATTCATATATTTTCAAAAACAGTATAATTATTTAAGAATGTATTTCAGTTTTCTGGTATTTTCCAGGGGAAAAAGTATTTTTAGCACACGAATACAATAATGTCAAATAAATTTACAGAATTAAAGTATTTTTATTTATTATTTTTTATTTTTTCAAAATACAAATCATAATTATATGAGAACAAAGTATTTAAGAAAACAACATTCATATATTTTTAAAAACAGTATAATTATATAAGAATATATTTTAGTTTTCTGGTATTTTCTAGGGTAAAATGTATTTTCAGCACAAAAATACAATAATGTCAAATAATTTTAGAGAATTAAAGTCTTTTATTTATTAATTTGTTTTATTTTTTTCAAAATACAAATCATAATTATATGAGAACAAAGTATTTAAAAAATTAACATTCATATATTTTCAAAAACAGTATAATTATTTAAGAATGTATTTTAATTTTCTGGTATTTTCCAGGGGAAAAAGTATTTTTAGCACACGAATACAATAATGTCAAATAAATTTAGAGAATTAAAGTATTTTTATTTATTATTATTTTTTTTTTCAAAATACAAATCATAATTATATGAGAACAAAGTATTTAAAAAAACAACATTCATATATTCTTAAAAACAGTATAATTATATAAGAATATATTTTAGTTTTCTGGTATTTTCTAGGGTAAAATGTATTTTCAGCACAAAAATACAATAATGTCAAATAATTTTAGAGAATTAAAGTATTTTATTTATTAATTTATTTTCTTTTTTTCAAAATACAAATCATAATTATATGAGAACAAAGTATTTAAAAAAACAACATTCATATATTCTTAAAAACAGTATAATTATATAAGAATATAATTTAGTTTTCTGGTATTTTCTAGGGGAAAATGAATTTTCAGCACAAAAATACAATAATGTCAAATAATTTTAGAGAATTAAAGTCTTTTATTTATTAATTTATTTTATTTTTTTCAAAATATAAATCGTAATTACATGAGGACAAAGTATTAAAAAAAATTAACATTCATGTATTTTCAAAAACAGTATAATTATTTCAGAATTTATTTTAGTTTTCTGGTATTTTCTAGGGGGAAAAGTATTTTTAGTACAAAAATACAATAATGTCAAATAATTTTTGAGAAATAACGTTTTTTATGTTTATTTGTATTTTTTTTTTTCAAAAAGGCTTGTTTAAAAAAACAATAATATTTTAAGAATGATCTGAAGCAATACTATTTGAAGAATATAAGGGCAATTAGGTGAAAAAAAACTGTTGTACATGTTCAAGAAAAAAGTACTCTTTTTACAAAATGTTTTTAGAGCAAATTAGTTGTATCTTTTTTAGGGAAAATGTAGATTTTCAAGAAAAATTGTAATGGGGGTACTTTTTTTTTTTTTTTTTCAAATAATATTGTAAAAAATAAAGTAATGTTATTTGAGAGGGAAACATTCAACGTGGCATATTTTTGTGGAAGAAAAGTATTTAAAAATAAAGTATATTCTTAGGAAATAAATCATTATTTCATGACATAAAAATAGAAGTCTCTTGAGAATAAAGTCTTAGTTTTTTTCAAGGAAATAAATTGTATGGTTTTGAGGGAGGAAATAAAAAATACAAACATTAGGAAAGATGAATAAGCTTATGATATATATAATGGTGTTTAAAAAAAAATGCAACACACCAGGCTGTGAAGCTCATTTAACTACTTTATCTATTTCAAAATTGCAATACTCTGTTTTAAATATAAAACATGACAATAAAGGAATCATCATCTGAGGTTTTGCGGTTTATTGCTACACACTAAAAAAAATGCTGGGTTATTTTGATAACCCAATTTATAAGTTGCGAGTGTTGGGTTAAATTTTGGAGTTAATTTTATGAAGAGCAATCATTTTTTGGGTTACTTTTTTCTTGAAGGGAATTTTATTAAGAATTAATGTCATTAAGATTATTTACAATCACACATCTTAAGTACATGAACATATTTGAGCATGCTGTATAGAACTACTATGACCAGTGTTGGGTTAGTTACTGAAAACCAGTAACTAGTTACAGTTACTATTTACTTTATTTCAAAAGTAACTCAGTTACTAACTCAGTTACTTACACCAAAAAGTAATGCGTTACTGTGAAAAGTAACTATTTAGTTACTTTTTTTTTTCTTCTTTTTTTTAAAGCTCCCATTAATGCCCTTTTTGCCTTCATTTCAGTACTGTTATTGCACTGGAGAATAATACAATCTGTTGATCAACTTGACATGCATTTTTATTTCCCTTTTAACATAATTAATGAAAAACAGTGCAACATAAAAAGGCATTCCTCCTTTCTTTAAACTTGGACCAATGACCATTAATAAAAAAACAAGTTAAAGTGCAACATAAGAAGGCACATTAAGCCTGACATCTGGAGTGATGCTGCTGTCTTCCACACTTGGAGCCATGGATTGTAGAATCCTTGTTTTCAGTGGCAGGATCATTGACACAGATGGTGAAGTTTTAGTGCTCAGTAGAGATGGAACACTTTTGAGGGGTTTAAGCACCTGGAGGACCTCATCTTCCACTCTCACATCATCATCAGAGAGGGTGACATTTGTCTTCAGGGTGTTGTGGGTCAATGCAGAGTATATAGCTGCCTGCTGCTCCAACATATCATAAATGGAGTTCCACCTCGTTGGGACATCATGTATGAGCTTATGATTAGGCAGCTTTAGCATTTCTTGCTTTGTCTTAAGCACATGAGCAGCTGTTGTGCTTGGGTGGAAGTAGGAAACCTTCCTGATCCTCCCAAAGAGGCGCTCCATCCTATTGACTGAGATTCCCTTCTGTGATGCCAAATTCACTACATGTGCAAAGCACCTATCTGTGGTCCCAGTCCTGCCTCATTCACTGTAATTATTAGATTTTTGGCATTATCACGTGTGACTGGGATATCTTTATCTTCCATTCCTCCACTGCTTGTGTCAGTACCTGCGCAAGGTGACTCTCGTAGAGGGGGCGTGTCTTCTCATCTCCCAGTCTGCTGTGATGAAGTGAGCGCTTATAGTTCCGCTGGACGTCCACCCGTCTGTCATGAGCGCAACAGCTGATGCTCGGGATAGTTCATCCACAACTTTTTTCTTCTGCTCATAAAGATCTGGCACAATCTTATCGCTGAAGTGGGTGCGCGACGGGATGTCGTAACGTGGTTCAAGCACGTTCAGCGTGTGTTTAAAACCCTCGTTTTGCACAACCGAGTCTGCACTTATAAACACACCGATTCAATGGCGCGGGGCGTTCAAGCTCCTCCGTTACTGCGCTCGCCATGACCACGCTGTGTGTGGACTGAACGTGCCAACAACCTTTTTTTTGTTTGTTTCCTATATCAAACCGTGTATCACGTGTGTGCCTCCCCTCCCCTCCCCACACACACACACACCCAGAGCACGCCTCTTTTCTTCTCTCCGGCTTGTGACAGAGGAAGATTCAGAAGAACGACACCGCAGCGCTTCTGTTTCTAGCCGATACTACATCAAAAGTAACGTAAAATAACGCAGTAACGCATCATGTAGTAACGGTAACTGAGTTACTGAATATAACAAATAACGCGTTAGATTACTAGTTACCGCCGAAACTAACGGCGTTACAGTAACGCGTTACTTTGTAACGCGTTAGTCCCAACACTGACTATGACCATAGACCATAATTATTGGAGAGAAAAAAATGTAACTCATATCTTGCTTTTGAGTATATTTCAATGGAATAAAAATAATTTTGATCAGTAGTTGTGAAGGAGTAGGACAAACCAGCAGTAAAATGCATCATTTTTAACCAACTATTGGGTCAAGGAGCGCTAAATAACCCAACATTGTAGTGAGCATAACTCAGCGTTTGTGTTAAATAAATTCAACCCAATAGTTGGGTTATGAATCAACCAACATTGAGTTAGCATAACTCAACTTTTGGGTTAAATGATTCAATGCCAACCAGTCTACATGTGTTTTGTGGACTTGGAGAAGGCATTCGACCGTGTCCCTCGGGAAGTCCTGTGGGGAGTGCTCAGAGAGTATGGGGTATCGGACTGTCTGATTGTGGCAGTCCGCTCCCTGTATGATCAGTGCCAGAGCTTGGTCCGCATTGCCGGTAGTAAGTCGGACACGTTTCCAGTGAGGGTTGGACTCCGCCAAGGCTGCCCTTTGTCACCGATTCTGTTCATAACCTTTATGGACAGAATTTCTAGGCGCAGTCAAGGCGTTGAGGGGATCTGGTTTGGTGGCTGCAGGATTAGGTCTCTGCTTTTTGCAGATGATGTGGTCCTGATGGCTTCATCTGGCCAGGATCTTCAGCTCTCACTGGATCGGTTCGCAGCTGAGTGTGAAGCGACTGGGATGAGAATCAGCACCTCCAAGTCCGAGTCCATGGTTCTCACCCGGAAAAGGGTGGAGTGCCATCTCCGGGTTGGGGAGGAGATCTTGCCCCAAGTGGAGGAGTTCAAGTACCTCGGAGTCTTGTTCACGAGTGAGGGAAGAGTGGATCGTGAGATCGACAGGCGGATCGGTGCGGCGTCTTCAGTAATGCGGACGCTGTATCGGTCCGTTGTGGTGAAGAAGGAGCTGAGCCGGAAGGCAAAGCTCTCAATTTACCGGTCGATCAACGTTCCCATCCTCACCTATGGTCATGAGCTTTGGGTTATGACCGAAAGGACAAGATCACGGGTACAAGCGGCCGAAATGAGTTTCCTCCGCCGGGTGGCGGGGCTCTCCCTTAGAGATAGGGTGAGAAGCTCTGCCATCCGGGAGGAGCTCAAAGTAAAGCCGCTGCTCCTCCACATGGAGAGGAGCCAGATGAGGTGGTTCGGGCATCTGGTCAGGATGCCACCCGAACGCCTCCCTAGGGAGGTGTTTAGGGCACGTCCGACCGGTAGGAGGCCGCGAGGAAGACCCAGGACACGTTGGGAAGACTATGTCTCCCGGCTGGCCTGGGAACGCCTCGGGGTCCCACAGGAAGAGCTGGACGAAGTGGCTGGGGAGAGGGAAGTCTGGGCTTCCCTGCTTAGGCTGCTGCCCCCGCGACCCGACCTCGGATAAGCGGAAGAAGATGGATGGATGGATGGATGGATTCAATGCAAAAATTGGGTTGAAAAAATTTACCTAAAATGTTGAGTTAAAATAACTGAAATAAGGGGCTTGTCCTTTTTTGAACCAGCATTTGGGTTAAAACTGGGTTATTTTTTAACCCAACATTGTTTAGTGTGTACATTATTGTTTTACTTTAAGATGCTCATGCCTCTCTGTCTTTGTGTGTGTGTCTGCGTGGGTTCAGCTTGAGAGTTTACCTGACTGAGAAGGTCCATAGAGTTTGTTACCACCTCTGTGCAAGATCCATCTCAGCCATTATCACCTATCACAACAGGTAGACATCATAACAATAAACACCTACTATTACAAGTTACACTACAAAGTGTGTGTGGTACTTTCACAACAACACGACAATGTGTGTGTGTGTGTGCTTCATTTCAGAGAGAACAAACCAAAGAGTGGGGGTATTTGTGTAGCCAATCACACAACACCTATTGACGTCATCATCTTGGCCAACGATGGCTGCTACTCCCTGGTACAACAACAATATATCTGTATATAACATCCACAGACGAGTGTATGTACACGCATGGACATTTTGTCCACTTTTCTCAGGTGGGACAGCTGCATGGTGGACTCATGGGAATGATCCAGAAAGCCATGGTTAGATCTTCGCCACACATCTGGTTTGACAGAGCACAAATGAAAGACCGACATCTAGTGGCCAAAAGGTGCAACTACAGCATCAGCACAACTGCTCACGGTCCCTTTTTAAAAAATTTATTTTTTTAAACTCCTATTTTATATCTACTTTGTCATTACAATACGCTAACAATACCGGATTTTATTTAATTATTTTGTATTTAATTATCAATAAATATTTTTCTTGATTATTGCAATAATGAGTAATATATATACAAAAAATAATACTAAAATAGGAACTAAATGGGGAAAAAATGTTTCCAAAAAATCCTTATTAGAATAGTATTTTTCATTTTAATTTACTATTTAAAATATCAATATGGGACAAGGTATTAACCATAAAATATACATTTGTAATGGTTTTATTATCAATAATCATTTTCTTTAGAATTAAAAATGAGTAAAATATATACATTATGAAAAAATAGAGATGCAATTTGAAACATAAAAAAAAAATCTTATTTTGATTGATTGATTGAAGTATTTATTTCAAACCTGCACAATACAACAACACACTTTTTTTTTTTTTTTTTTTTTCATTTTGGCAGAGACATTTATGCATGGCTTGAAAATTTTAATTTACTATTTAAAATATTATCAATAAGGAACAGAGTATTAACCATAAGATATTATTTATTTATCAATAATATTTTTTTTAGAATTGTAATAAGTAAAATATATATAATATGAAAAAACAGAGTTGGAATTTGAACATTAAAAAAAATGTTATTTAAATTTACTATTTAAAATATTATCAATATAGGACGGGGTATTAACATAAGATATTATTTAATTATTAGTACATATTTTCTCAATTATTGTAATAATATGTAATATATATATATATATATATATATATATATATATATATATATATATATATACACACACACACACACACACACACACACACACACACACACACATATATACATATACAATAAATGAAACAAAAATAGGAATTAAATAAAAACAAACTGTTTCCAAACAATTCTCATCAAAATAGTATTTTTCATTTTAATTTACTATTGAAATTATCATCAATATGGGACAAGGTATTAACTAAAACATATTTTATAATGGTTTTATTATCAATATTTTTTTCATTAGAATTAACAATAGTAAGTAAAATATATACATTATGAAAAATAGAGAGGCAATTTGAAACATAAAAAAAAATCTTATCAAAATTTAATTTGAATTTACCAGTTAAAATGTTATCAATAAGGGACAGAGTATTGACCATAAGATATTATTTAATTATCAATAATATGTATTTTTTTACAATTGTAATAAATAAAATATATACAATATGAAAAAATAGAGTTGTAATTTGAAACGTTAAAAAAAAATCTTATTTTAATTTAGTATTTAAAATATGATCAATATAGGACGGGGTATTAACATAAGATATGATTTAATCATCAATAAATATTTCTTGATTATTGTAATAATAAGTAATATATATACACTAAATTAAACAAAAACAGGAGCTACATTTTAAAAAACTGTTTCCAAAAAATCCTTATCAAAATAGTATTTTTGCGTTTTAATTTACTATTTAAAATATCATCAATATGGGACAAAGTATTAACTACAACATATTATTATTTAATGGTTTTATCATCAATAATTATTCTATTTAGAATTAATAAGTAAAATATACACATTATGAAAAAATAGAGATGCAATTTGAAACATTAAAAAAAAATCTTATCAAAATGTAATTTTAATTTACCATTTAAGTTATTATCAATAAGGGAGGGAGTATTAACCATAAGATATGATTTAATTATCAATATTTACAATTGTAATAAGTAAAATATACATAATATGAAAAAATAGAGTTGCAATTTGAAACGTAAAAAAAAAAAAATCTTATTTTAATTTACTATTGAAAATATTATCAATATATGATGGCGTATTAACATACGATATTATTCAATTATCAATAATCATTTTCAATAGAAACATTGTGGCTTGTGCAGCCCTTTGAGACACTTGTGATTAACGGCTATATAAATAAACTTTGATTGATTGACTGATTAGAATTGTAATAAGTAAAATATATTACATTTGAAAAAATAGAGATGCAATTTGAAACATTAAAAAAAAAAGGACAGACATAATGCAAGCCAGACAAAAAGTAACATTCTCATTGAATTCAAAAATTAAAAGAAGGGCAAGATTTAAAAGAAATTTAAGCTACATTCTCTTGCATAAAAATGAAACAAAACAATGTAAAATTAAAATAAAAACAAAAAATAGGGTACAGTAGAAAATGAGTTAAAGCAGCATTGTTATATATAAAAATAACATTGAAAACATAACATTTCAATGAAAAATGCAATTGTAGAATACTTTTTAAATAGGTTAAATTGATACAATGTATAGCCAAAACAATATAAATGATAAAGCACTGTAGTGCAAATTGATCCAGTGTACATCATGGACTTCCAGGCTTGGAGAGCATGTTGCTGATAAAACCAAACAGCCCATCCTCATCTTTCCTGAGGGTGTGTATGCTAATCCATGAATTCTATGTAGTTTATGCACCTTTATCTAAGCACATCTTCCCTCTGCAGGAACATGCATCAACAACACGTCAGTGATGATGTTCAAAAAGGGCAGCTTTGAAATCGGCTGCACTGTCCACCCAGTGGCTATCAAGGTGGCCTTGTTCTTCTTCTTCTTCTTCTTCTTCTTCTTCTTCTTCTGCACCCGGATTCTGATTTACACCCATGCATGCATGTTGCAGTATGACCCGCGCTTTGGGGACGCCTTCTGGAACAGCAGCAAGTTTGGCTTGGTCAACTACCTGCTAAGGATGATGAGCAGCTGGGCCATTGTGTGCAGCGTTTGGTACCTGCCGCCCATGAACAGACAGGTAATGCTCGTCACAGACGCAAGCTCCAGGCATCTTTTCTTTTAACTGTTTTGTGATCGAGTGCAACAGCTTTTTACGACCCATCTCCCCTTAGAAACAGCTGTTGCTATGTAATCAGAGAAAGTCCAAATAAAAGAGGAGGCGTGCAACCATTTCGTCAGAGCGTGGTGGAAGACTGTTCAACAGTACAGCCCAGACGTTTCTCCTCATCAGCCAAATTGAATCATGTCTCTGTTTAATTCCTTGCTTCTTGTCTGTTTAATAAATGTCATCGGGGTTTGAACTTGACAAATGGAACCTCAATGATTATTGCTGATTATTGCTGATTATTGTTGTTGTGAAGGAAGAGGAGGATGCGGTGCAGTTTGCCAACCGAGTGAAAGCTGCCATTGCTGCACAAGGAGGATTAGTGGATCTCATTTGGTGAGTGCTCACACTGCATAGTACCGTGTTGTAGTATTCTACACTATTTATTTCAAGCGTGTGCATTCAGGGACGGGGCTCTAAAACGGGCCAAGGTGAAGGAGACCCTCAGAGAAGAACAACAGAAACTTTACAGCAAAGTCCTCACTGGTGAGACAAAAGTGGCGATGAGGTGAATCATGGAAATTAATCTTAAATGTAAACATGGAACAAGAAGCTGTGCATGCTCTTGTTGTTGTTGTTGTTGTTGTGTAAAAGGCCAGTACAGTAAACACGCTTACGTCAGGCCACTAATTGGCTCAGTACTGTACTTCTATATATAGGCTGTCTGCGAGGCTGCAGCAGGAAGTAGACCAGTGACTAAGTCCAAGACTACACAATATCCCTTTGTTTCACCTCAACTTGATTCTTTTTCTACGTTCTTGTTGGAGCACACAACTTCAGCAGACGCTACCAGGACTACAAAATGTCATGTTTTGGTATTAGTAATAGCTGTATTGACATTACAAATCACATCAACATTCATCCATCAATTTTCTACTGCTTGTCCCTCGTGCATAAATATTGTATCAATAAAAACTTTGTATTCTGTCTCTCTAGCTTCTGTCTCGTCCAATGCATCCCTTTTAGGCAGATGGCTACCCAACACAACCATGTCTCCGACAAATACTTAATGGTTCTATCTATAAGGAGTGTGAAAAATAATCTCTTTTCAAATTGATCGGGATTCCTTTTTGTAACAAAAACAGTACAAAACAGCGCCAGGGGGTTGTAAACTCAATAAAGTAACTAAAATAGAATTATATATATATATATATATATATATATATATATATATATATATATATATATATATATATATATATATATATATATATATATATATTAGGGCTGCAACTAACGATTAATTTGATAATCAATTAATCTGTCGATTGTTACTTCGATTAATCGATTAATAATCGGATAAAAGAGACAAACTACATTTCTATCCTTTCCAGTATTTTATTGAAAAAAAGCCAGCATACTGGCACCATACTTATTTTGATTATTGTTTCTCAGCTGTTTGTACATGTTGCAGTTAATAAATAAAGTTTTATTTAAAAAAAATAAAAATAAAAAATTGCCTCTGCGCATGCGCATAGCATAGATCCAACGAATCGATGACTAAATTAGTCGCCAACTATTTTTATAATCAATTTTAGTCGACTTAATCGATTAGTTGTTGCAGCCCCAATATATATATATACAGCTGCATGAACAATATACGACAAATCATCTCAAACCACAACAAAACAATTGCAAATGAGCCGTCGACCCCCAGTCAGAGCGACTCCAAAACCAACAAAGCATGTAACTGTCGAAAGAAACCTGATTGCCCCCTCAACGGGGGGTGCTTACAAACATCAGTTGTCTACCAATCTAAGGTAATACGCAAGGACATTAACACATCCGACACATATGTAGGATTAACCGAGGGTGAATTCAAAACCAGATGGAACAATCACAAGGCTTCTTTCAGGAACAAAAACCTGCGAAATACCACAGAACTCAGCAAACACATTTGGGACCTCAAAGACAATAATGTTGAATACTCAATAACATGGCAAATTCTTGCATCCAGCACACCTTACAATAGTGGTAATAAAAGATGCAACCTATGCTTGAAAGAGAAACTGTTTATTATTTACCGTCCAGACCTGTCATCCCTCAACAAGCGCAGCGAAATTGTAACAACATGCCGCCATAGACGGAAACACCTCCTAGGTAACACATGAGCCAATCACCACGCCCCTAGGCCAGCCTGTACCCACCCACTCTGTGCCCTATATAAACCATGGTATGCGAATGCTCCCATTAAAATCTCCTGATGATTGAGGGTACCCCCCCTCATGAAACAGGCCTGTAGAGATGAAATAGTCTTGTGATTTTTTTCCCACACATACATATATGTATATATATATATATATATATAAGGGCTGCAACTAATTAGATAATCGATTAATCTGTCGATTATTACTTCGATTAATCGATTAGTAATCGGATAAAAGAGGCAAACTACATTTCTATCCTTTCCAGTATTTTATTGGAAAAAAACAGCATACTGGCACCATATTTATTTTGATTGTTTCTCAGCTGTTTGTACATGTTGCAGTTAATAAATAAAGGTTTATTAAAAAAGAAAAAAAATGCCTCTGCGCATTCCCATAGCATAGATCCAACGAATCGATGACTAAATTAGTCGCCAACTATTTTTATAATCGATTTTAATCGACTTAATCGATTAGTTGTTGCAGCCCTAATATATATATATATATAAGGGCTGCAACTAATTAGATAATCGATTAATCTGTCGATTATTACTTCGATTAATCGATTAGTAATCAGATAAAAGAGACAAACTACATTTCTATACTTTCCAGTATTTTATTGGGGGGGAAAACAGCATACTGGCACCATACTTATTTTGATTATTGTTTCTTAGCTGTTTGTACATGTTGCAGTTAATAAATAAAGGTTTATATATAAAAAAATTAAATTAAAAAAAGTAGCCTCTGCGCATGCGCATCGCATAGATCCAACGAATCGATGACTAAATTAATCGCCAACTATTTTTATAATCGATTTAATCGATTAGTTCTTGCAGCCCTAATATATAGAAGGGCTGCAACTAATTAGATAATCGATCAATCTGTCGATTATTACTTCGATTAATCGATTAGTAATCGGATAAAAGAGGCAAACTACATTTCTATCCTTTCCAGTATTTTATTGGAGAGAAAAAAACAGCATACTGGCACCATACTTATTTTGATTATTGTTTCTCAGCTGTTTGTAAATGTTGCAGTTTATAAATAAAGGTTTATATATAAAAAAATTAAATAAAAAAAAGTAGCCTCTGCGCATGCGCATCGCATAGATCCAACGAATCAATGACTAAATTAATCGCCAACTATTTTTATAATCGATTAGTTGTTGCAGCCCTAATATATATATATATATATATATATATATATACAGAGGTGGGTAGTAACGCGCTACATTTACTCCGTTACATCTACTTGAGTAACTTTTGGGATAAATTGTACTTCTAAGAGTAGTTTTAATGCAACATACTTTTACTTTTACTTGAGTATATTTATAGAGAAGAAACGCTACTTTTACTCCGCTACTTTTATCTACATTCAGCTCGCTACTCGCTACTAATTTTTATCGATCTGTTAATGCACGCTTTGTTTGTTTTGGTCTGTCAGACAGACCTTCAAAGTGCCTGCCTTACTGGTGACGTTTGACTCCGTTCCACCAATAAAATGCAGTCACTAATGACGTTTGACTCCGTTCCACCAATCAGATGCAGTCACTGGTGACGTTGGACCAATCAAACAGAGCCAGGCGGTCACATGACCTGACTTAAACAAGTTGAAAAACGTATTGGGGTGTTACCATTTAGTGGTCAATTGTACGGAATATGTACTGTACTGTGCAATCTACTAATACAAGTTTCAATCAATCAATCAAAAGTGTGAAGGAAAAAAGACACTTTTTTATTTCAAACGTACATCCCGTCACAAGCCTAAAGACTGACTGCACAGTTCCTGTCTTCACAATAAAAGTGCCGCTCCATCGCGCCTGCGCTTTCAAAATAAGAGTCTCCGAAAGCCAGCGCAAACAAGCTAGCAAGCTACGGAATTTGCCGCCAATGTATTTCTTGTAAAGTGTGTGAAAACGAAAATGGAAGCTGGACAAATAAGATACCAAAAACCAACCACTTTCATGTGGTATTAGACAGAAAGGAGGAACTTTTTTTCTCCTGCATTTGAAAACGTGGACGTTAAGCACTGCTGTCTGATTATAATCAATGCAAGTCATCAGAATCAGGTAATACACCAACTTATATTCTTGTCAACATGAAAGAAAGGAATCTATATGTGTTAAACATGCATGTATATTCATTAAAACACCTTTAACATGTAAACAAAAACGGCAAAATAAATAAATATAAATGATATACTGTATATATCAATGTATGTGTATATATGTATATATATATATATATATATATATATATATATATATATATATATATATATATGTATATATATGTATATATATATATATATATATATATATATATATATATGATATGTGTGTGTGTGTTACTCATCAGTTACTCAGTACTTGAGTAGTTTTTTCACAACATACTTTTTACTTTTACTCAAGTAAATATTTGGGTGACTACTCATTACTTTTACTTGAGTAATAAATCTCTAAAGTAACAGTACTCTTACTTGAGTACAATTTCTGGCTACTCTACCCACCTCTGTATATATATATATATATATATATATATATATATATATATATATATATATATATATATATATATATATATATATATATATAAAACAAAGTGCAAAGCCATAGGCTCACACAAGTTCAGTAAATAATTTAAATTTGGAACACATCCTCATAGTTTTCACAGCTTTTTGGTTGTTAGAGGTAGAGAGTGTTTTAACGTAGAGTTCTATTTTTTTTTTAAAGGCACAAAAAACAGGTCTGATATTGAGAAACTTACATTTATTTATAGTACAATGAGGTTGCAAAGGTAAAATTCCTTTTCAAATTTTTTTTAAGCTAACTCCCTGATGAGGCACTAATGAGGGTCAGGTGTTACTCGTTCTATTCTGGAGGCGGGGCTTTGCTAAACCCAACCCCTTCTTGCTCCCTAACCACGCCCCCTCCGCCGTCCCCCCTCAAGTGAGTGTGGCTTCCAGTGCGGCTCGTCGTCCATCTGCCTCGGCCCGAGCCGCCAGCATGTCCTTCCTGGACCAGCCCTGGTGTCCCACCGGCGTCCAGGTGACGGTCCTCCAAGCCCGCGGCCTGAGGGCGAAGGGCAAAGGCGGCACCAACGATGCCTACGCGCTCATGCAAGTGGGCAAAGACAAGTACCAGACCTCCGTGGTGGAGAAGAGCGTGGCGCCCGTCTGGAAGGAGGAAGCCGCCTTCGAGCTGCCTCAACACGGCGCCGGCGGGGACAAAGCCGCGCTGCACGTCCACGTCCTCCACCGGGCTCTGGTGGGTCCCGACAAGCTGCTGGGTCAGGCCGTCATCAACCTGCTACTTCTCAGCGAGGACAAGACCCGCCACAAGACCGAGTAAGGGACATTATTTCATGTACTTTGCACTTGTTAATAAGCACTTTAAATAAATACACGCCTGTTTGGCTATAAAGATAACATTGTATAAAAGTACATGTTAAAAAAGATAACATTGTATAAAAAGTATATGTCAAAGCAGATATTCATGGTTCACAATATAACACAGATATGATACAGATATTTAAATGAAAAATAGTCAAACTTAAGGAGAGACACAATCTATGATACATAAAACATAGAATATCAAATTCTTATTTTTCTTTAAAAAGCTCCCATAAAGCACCAATATGGTACTATCATCAAATGATGTATAGGTAACAGGGTTGTCCCGATACCAATATTTTGGTACCGGTACCAAAAAGGTATTTTGATACTTTTCTTAATAAAGGGCATTATTAGCTTTATTTAAAAAAAAAAAATCTTAGGGTACATTAAACACATGTTTCTTATTGCAATCAAATCTAATTAGTCTGCGGACGTATGCAGTAACATATTGTGTCATTTATCATCCTATTATTTTGTCAACATTATAAAGGACAGGCTGTAAAAAAAGGTATTAATCGACTTGTTCATTTACTGTTAATATCTGGTTATTTTAAGTTAAAGTATCTGGTGAGGTGTGGCGAAATTATTCTCTGCATTTGACCCATCACCCTTGATCACCCCCTGGGAGGTGAGGGGAGCAGTGAGTAGCAGCGGTGGGTCGCGCCCGTTAACCATTTTTGGCGATTTAACCCCCAATTCCAACCCTTGATGCTGAGTGCCAAGCAGGGAGGTAACGGGTCCCATTTTCATAGTCTTTGGTATGACTCGGCCAGGGTTTGAACTCACAACCTACCGATCTCAGGGCGGACACTCTATCCACTAGGCCACTGATTTTCTGTTTTAACATGTTCTATCTACACTTCTGTTAAAATGTAATAATCAATTATTCTTCTGTTGTTTGGATACTTTACATTAGTTTTGGAAAATACCACAAATTTGGGTATCGATCCGATACCAAGTACCGGTAGTTACAGGATCATGTGTCCAGGGACATATTTTCTGAGTTTATGAACATAATGTGAATTTTAAAAATATTTTGTGACGAATAAAAATATTGATGTTATCATAGTAGTATCAACTAGATACGCTATTGTACTTGGTATCATTACAGTGGATGTTAGGTGTAGATCCACCCATGGCGTTTGTTTAGCTATTCCTCGTCCCGCCGGAATGATACTTGTAAGAAAAAGTTTTGCAATTTAGAAGTAGCTAAAACACAAAAATATTATGGTACATTAAACACATGTTTCTTATTGCAAGTTTGTCCTTAAATAAAATAGTGAACATAGTAGACAACTTGTCTTTTAGTAGTAAGTAAGCAAACAGACTCCTAATTAGTCTGCTGATTTATGCAGTAACATATTGTGTCATTTATCATTCTATTATTTTGTCAAAATTATTAAGGACAAGTGGTAGAAAATGAATTAATAATCTACTTGTTCATTTACTGTTAATATCTGCTCACTTTTTGTTTCAACATGTTCTATCTACACTTCTGTTAAAATGTAATAATCACTTATTCTTCTCTTGTTTGGATGCTTTACATTAGTTTTGGATGATACCACAAATTTAGGTATCGATTTGATACCAAGTAGTTACAGGATCATACAATGGTCATAATTTAAGTCCTCATATGTCCAGGGATGTATTTCCTGAGTTTATAAACATAATATACGTTTTAAATATAGATTTTTGTGATGCTAAAAAATATCGATGTAATCATGGTAGTGTCGACTAGATACACTCCTGTAGTTCGTATCATTACAGTGGATGTCAGGTGTAGATCCACCCATGGCGTTTGTTTACATTGTGACGCCGGTGAGCTACAGTGTGTAGTGAAGCATGTTTGCTCGTCCTGCAGGGATGATACTTGTAAGAAACGTACTTTATTTGTCGCCATGGAGGTAGCTAAAACACTGCGGCTGGACGTTAGCCACTAGCTGACTTAAAACACCTCTTCCTGAGGGCGTTTCAGTGTTATAACTTCACCTTTAGCGTTAGTTTTTAAGCCAAAATGCGTCCGTTCTGCCTTTTCTGTCTACACACTGTGTCTGCTTGTAAGTACTTTGTGATATTGCGCTGCCGAACATGCTCCTCTGCTCGTAAAACCAGCAATGTCACGACGTGACAACACACCGTCATGCTCGTTAAGAAAGGGGGTGCGGGGACCGGTACTTCTTAGAGGCGATATAGTACCAAATATGATTCATTAGTATCGCGGTACTATACTAGTACCGGTACCGTACAACCCTAATCGGTAATAGCTGTTATTAAAGTAAACATTGTGGACTGTTCCACTTCTGGAGTACTAAATAATGGCAAAATTATCAGGCTAACTACCGTATTTTTCGGACTATAAGTCGCAGTTTTTTTCATAGTTTGGCCGGGCTCCATCTGCGATTTATATATGTTTTTTTTCCATCTTTATAATGCATTTTCGACAGGTGCGACTTATACTCCGGTGCGACTTATACTCCGAAAAATACGGTAATCGTAATTGTAAATATTTAACAACAAAATGTTAAACGAACCAACACGGTCACAATCAACATATGTCTTTGATCGCTTTTATTAAAGTAAACATGGACTGTTTCAAATGTATAGCACTCAGAATAGTTTTAATATTGGATTATTTTTGCTCAAAAAGTACAGGAAAAATAAAGGTAGAGGTGAAAAATGTGAAAAATGTGCGCCAATCATGTTTCTGTAGTGATATTTTATTATAATGAACATTAGTGTTGCAGCTGTCGATTATTTTAGTAATCAAGTAATGTATGGATTAGTTTGTTTAATTAATTGAGTATTTGGACACTAGAGCCTCAATGCATATTTTAGGGAAACCAGTTGAAAAAAACCTTACCATAAGATTATTTTTTTTCCTAATAAATGCACATCGTTGATTTTTAAATTGCACTTTTAACATGTGTGCATTAATAAAAAATAAAAACTCTCCGCTCATCGCTGCACCCACACAACACCGCTCTCAAATGCGGTGGTGTGCGGAATTGTTTTTTGTATTTTTATGGTTCCGGGCACTCCATGCGTTCCGACTATCAATTTTTATTAGTTAATCGAAGCAATAGAATTATAAATTGAAGCGTTTTTTAATTAATTGTCAGGTGCGATTACTTTTTGTGACAAATAACAAAAATATCATTAAGATGAATTGCATTTGGTGTGTGATATAAAAACACAGTTTGCATTTATTATCTTGAATATTTTACATATATTCTGCAGCTTTTATGAAGAAAAACATGCGTTAACGCTGCTTATTCAATAAGCAGAGGGTTGCGACGGCAACTGTAACCAAAGCTGTTAGCAAAAAGATGAGCTAGAGCACTGGTTCTCAACCTTTTTTCAATGATGTACCCCCTGTGAATTTTTTTTTAATTCAAGTACCCCCTAAGCAGAGGTGGGCAGAGTAGCCAGAAATTGTACTCAAGTAAGAGTACTGTTACTTTAGAGATTTATTACTCAAGTAAAAGTAAGGAGTAGTCACCCAAATATTTACTTGAGTAAAAGTAAAAAGTATGTTGTGAAAAAACTACTCAAGTACTGAGTAACTGATGAGTAACATACACACACATATCATATATATATATATATATATATATATATATATATATACAGTATATAATTTATATTTATTTATTTTGCTGTTTTTGTTTACATGTTAAAGGTGTTTTAATGAATATACATGCATGTTTAACACATATAGATTCCTTTCTTTCATGAAGACAAGAATATAAGTTGGTGTATTACCTGATTCTGATGACTTGCATTGATTGTAATCAGACAGTAGTGCTGATAGCGTCCACGTTTTCAAATGGAGGAGAAAAAAAGTTCCTCCTTTCTGTCTAATACCACATGAAAGTGGTTGGTTTTTGGCATCTTATTTGTCCAGCTTCCATATTCGTTTGTATACACTTTACAAGAAATACATTGGCGGCAAACTCCGTAGCTTGCTAGCTTGTTTGCGCTGGCTTTCGGAGACTCTTGTTTTGAAAGCGCAGGCGCGATGGAGCGGCACTTTTATTGTGAAGACAGGAACTGTGCAGTCAGTCTTTAGGCTTTTGACGGGATGTACGGTTGAAATAAAAAAAGGGTCTTTTTTCCTTCACACTTTTGATTGATTGATTGAAACTTTTATTAGTAGATTGTACAGTATATATTCCGTACAATTGACCACTAAATGGTAACACCCCAATAAGTTTTTCAACTTGTTTAAGTCAGGTCATGTGACCGCCTGGCTCTGTTTGATTGGTCCAACGTCACCAGTGACTGCATCTGATTGGTGGAACGGAGTGAACGTCACCAGTGACTGTATTTGTTGAAACGCAGGCACTATGAAGGTCTGTCTGACAGACCAAAACAAACAAAGCGTGCATTAACAGATCGATAAAAATTAGTAGCGAGTAGCGAGCTGAATGTAAATAAAAGTAGCGGAGTAAAAGTAGCGTTTCTTCTCTATAAATATACTCAAGTAAAAGTAAAAGTATGTTGCATTAAAACTACTCTTAGAAGTACAATTTATCCCAAAGGCTACTCAAGTAGATGTAACGGAGTAAATGTAGCGCGTTACTACCCACCTCTGCCCCTAATCGGGGCAGTATAGCTCGGTTGGTAGAGCGGCCGTGCCAGCAACTTGGGGGTTGCAGGTTCGATCCCCGCTTTCGCCATCCTAGTCACTGCTGTTGTGTCCTTGGGCAAGACACTTTACCCACCTGCTCCCAGTGCCACCCACACTGTTTTAAATGTAACTTAGATATTGGGTTTCACTATGTAAAGCGCTTTGAGTCACTAGAGAAAAACGCTATATAAATATAATTCACTTCACTTCACTAATCAGAGCAAAGCATTTTTGGTTGAAAAAAAAAAAGAGATAAAGAAGTAAAATACAGCACTATGTCGTCAGTTTCTGATTTATTAAATTGTAAAACAGTGCAAAATATTGCTCCTTTGTAGTGGTCTTTCTTAAACTATTTGGAAAAAAATTTGTATTTATAAAGGATTTTTGAATTGTTGCTATTTTTAGAATATTAAAAAAAAAATCTCACGTACCCCTTGGCATACCTTCAAGTACCCCCAGGGGTACGCGCACCCCCATTTGAGAACCACTGAGTTAGAGGTTATATTTGTTAATTTGCTAGTCTCTTTAGGACTCATTGAGCTTACGGAGAGGGGAGTATAGGAAGCAGAGGTGGGTAGTAACGCGCTACATTTACTCCGTTACATCTACTTGAGTAACTTTTGGGATAAATTGTACTTCTAAGAGTAGTTTTAATGCAACATACTTTTACTTTTACTTGAGTATATTTATAGAGAAGAAACGCTACTTTTACTCCGCTACTTTTATCTACATTCAGCTCGCTACTCGCTACTGATTTTTATCGATCTGTTAATGCACGCTTTGTTTGTTTTGGTTTGTCAGACAGACCTTCATAGTGCCTGCGTTTCAACAAATACAGTCACTGGTGACGTTTACTCCGTTCCACCAATCAGATGCAGTCACTGGGACGTTGGACCAATCAAACAGAGCCAGGCGGTCACATGACCTGACTTAAACAAGTTGAAAAACTTATTGGGGTGTTACCATTTAGTGGTCAATTGTACGGAATATGTACTGTACTGTGCAATCTACTAATAAAAGTTCCAATCAACCAAAGTGTGAAGGAAAAAAGACCTTTTTTTATTTCAACCGTACATCCCGTCAATAGCCTAAAGACTGACTGCACAGTTCCTGTCTTCACAATAAAAGTGCCGCTCCATTGCGCCCGCGCTTTCAAAATAAGAGTCTCCGAAAGCCAGCGCAAACAAGCTAGCAAGCTACGGAATTTGCCGCCAATGTATTTCTTGTAAAGTGTATAAAAAGGAATATGGAAGCTGGACAAATAAGATGCAAAAAACCAACCACCTTCACGTGGTATTAGACAGAAAGGATGGACTTTTTTTCTCCTCCATTTGAAAACGAGGACGCTATCAGCACTACTGTCTGATTACAATCAATGCAAGTCCTCAGAATCAGGTAATACACCAACTTATATTCTTGTCTTCATGAAAGAAAGGAATCTATGTGTTAAACATGCATGTATATTCATTAAAACACCTTTTAACATGTAAACAAAAACGGCAAAATAAATAAATATAAATTATATACTGTATATATATATATATATATGTGTGTATATATATATATATATATATGATATGTGTGTGTATGTTACTCATCAGTTACTCAGTACTTGAGTAGTTTTTTCACAACATACTTTTTACTTTTACTCAAGTAAATATTTGGGTGACTACTCCTTTCTTTTACTTGAGTAATAAATCTCTAAAGTAACAGTACTCTTACTTGAGTACAATTTCTAGCTACTCTACCCACCTCTGATAGGAAGTAAACTTTGCATTTATTATCCCCTGGCTTGGCTTTAGTGTGTTTTAAAATAGCAACATGGGCCCGATCAGCGAACTATTAGTCAAGAATGGATGTTATTGTGTTATGCTAAGCTGCTTCTAAGAAGTTTATTCTCCCACCATGTGACCTGCCGCATACCAGCCTACGTTCTCCTTCTGACTGCGTCTTCTTTTTAGAAGGCATGATCGGTTCTACTTTTTGTTTGCTGACCTTTTTTTGCTAGCTTTTCCCCCCTCGGTGCTGCATGCGAATGCACCTTTCCTCCGAGGGTTTAAATTCACATGTGGCCTCGCATTCCTGGCAGCTTTATCAGTGGAAAATAAACAGCGACGGCCTGCGAGGTCAACTTCTCTGGCAAAAACAGCAGACCTTCCTTGGCGCTGCTTGCACTCAAACCGTCTTACGGTGCAACATGAACGCAACACAACAGCGTTGTGGGGAATTATGGTATTTATGGTAATGAGTTGTAATCAAATTGACCAACTCATTGCTGGACTTTGACATTACGTGCGATGATATGGACGATAGCTGTTATCAACATTTGTATGGCCTCCTTTCAAAACACTGTGATTCCTACACTGCAAAAAGTCAGTGGTCAAAAACAAGGAAAAAAAATTCAAAAATGAGGGGTATTTTATTTGAACTAAGCAAAATTATCTGCCAACAGAACAAGAAAATTCGGCTTGTCAAGGCTTTCCAAAACAAGTCAAATGAGCTAACCTCAATGAACCCAAAAATACCTTTAAAATAAGTATATTCTCACTAATAACAAGTAGGGATGTCCCGATCCAGGTTTTTGCACTTCCGATCCGATACCGATATTGTTTTTGCATTTCCGATCCGATACCGATACTGACCGATACTGGCCTATCCGAGCATGTATTAAAGTTTAAAGTCATTTAGCCTACTTAGTTGTCAGAATCATGTTGACAAGGGTTTTAGTACTCTTGATAACAACTAGCCAGCTGAATTAGGGGAGTTTGAATAATACACAATGGTTGGTAACAAGAAACGGACCTGTTTATTCAAGGATAAACACAAAATAGACAAAATTATACATGACAAACAGAAATGGCATCATTGAACTCGGGCCTTTTTTTAATATTGCGATATTTTAAGGCCGTATTGCGATACACAATATATATCTCGATATGTTGCCTTAGCCTTGAATGAAGACTTGATGCATATAATCACAGCAGTATGATGATTCTATGTGTTTTTGATTGATTGATTGAGACTTTTATTAGTAGGTTGCACAGTGAAGTACATATTCCGTACAATTGACCACTAAATGGTAACACCCCAATAAGTTTTTCAACTTGTTTAAGTCGGGGTCCACTTAAATTGATTCATGATACAGATATATACTATCAGATATATACTATCATCATAATACAGTCATCACACAAGATAATCACATTGAATTATTTACATTATTTATAATCCAGGGTGTGGAGGGTAAGTGTCAAAAAGACAGCCAAAAGAGTTTGATATGAGAATAAATCTAAAGTTAAAATATAGGGTAGAAATGCACCCATTTGCAGGAAATGTAGTCTTGATTTTCAAAATTTTCTTTCAAGGCGTGCATGTCTACATTAAAACATTCTTCTTCATACTGCATTAATATATGCTACTTTTAAACTTTCATGCAGAGAAGGAAATCACAACTAAAAAAATCACTAATTTTTTCATACGGTGTTGATGTGGAAATTTTTGCCTCGGCATTTTGATGGTGTGGACGTGTGGCACCGAATGGAGATAAGCGTCTCGACAGACGTCACAATATTTGAACAATGATGACGAAAACTGTTTTCTCTGTCGTGTCCGTGTGTCGAAAATTGTTATGCGCTTATTTTTTTATTTGATTTTGTGCGTGGCATAGATTTGCTATGCGCAGAGGACGCTTAAACAGTGCGCAATTGCACAGGCGAGCACCTTAGAGGGAGCGTTGCTCGCACGGCTGCGCTAGCATCACAGCTAACGTTAGCCATGCTGCTGCCTCTCTGCTCGGGGAGGACGTATACGTATGTGACGTATGTCGTGACAGTATGTGACGTGTGTAAGAAGGTGCACTTGCTGTCTGTGAGAAGGAGACACAGGAAAGAGTGAGAAGAGCCTGTCGTGTAATGCCAGCAGCTAAAAGCAACTGCGTGAGAATCCACAGACCTGTGGATGTGTTGAAGGTGTGCTGGAAAATGCGTAACGGAAATTACGGAGCAGCAGAAAAGTGGAATGTATTATTTAAATCGGTACGTTGGAAAACACGGACCGGAGTTTTTTTTAAAACTGGATCTGGATCGGCATTTTCCCATGCCTTGCCGATACGCAATTTTTGGCAAATATCGGCATCCGATCCAAATATCAGATCGGGACATCCCTAATAACAAGTGCACTTTTCTTGGTAGAAAAAAAAACGAGACCTTTGCTCAATATGTTGAAAAATATTCTTAAATGAAGTAAATGCTAGTGCCATTATCTTGACATAATGATATGCGCTCGGCATTACATTTCTTGAAACCAGCAAACTTATACTAAAAACTAATTTATTGTTCTTAATGGAAAGGCAACAAGGCAACCGCTTGTTACTCTCGGGGTCTACACTGCAAAAACTGAAATCTAAGTAAGATTAGATATCTCAAATAAGGGTGATATATGCTTATTTTCTGTCTGATAAGATAATTCTTCTCACTAAGCAGATTTTATGTTGGAGTCTTTTACTTGTTTTAAAGGGGAACATTATCACCAGACCTATGTTAGCGTCAATATATACCTTGATGTTGCAGAAAAAAGACCTTTTTTTTTTTAACCGATTTCCGAACTCTAAATGGGTGAATTTTGGCGAATTAAACGCCTTTCTATTATTCGCTCTCGGAGCGATGACGTCACGTCCGCCATTTTCTCAAACACCGAGTCAAATCAGCTCTGTTATTTTCCGTTTTTTCGACTGTTTTCCGTACCTTGGAGACATCATGCCTCGTCGGTGTGTTGTCGGAGGGTGTAACAACACGAACAGGGACGGATTCAAGTTGCACCAGTGGCCCAAAGATGCGAAAGTGGCAAGAAATTGGACGTTTGTTCCGCACACTTTACCGACGAAAGCTATGCTACGACAGAGATGGCAAGAATGTGTGGATATCCTGCGACACTCAAAGCAGATGCATTTCCAACAATAAAGTCAAAGAAATCTGCCGCCAGACCCCCATTGAATCTGCCGGAGTGTGTGAGCAATTCAGGGACAAAGGACCTCGCTAGCACGGCAAGCAATGGCAGCAGTTTGTTCCCGCAGACGAGCGAGCTGAACCCCCTGGATGTCTTGGCTCACATCAACTCCAAAACTGGACAGATCAGCTTTCAGGAAAAGAGCGTGGATGAGGGTATGTCTACAGAATATATTAATTGATGAAAATTGGGCTGTCTGCACTCTCAAAGTGCATGTTGTTGCCAAATGTATTTCATATGCTGTAAACCTAGTTCATAGTTGTTAGTTTCCTTTAATGCCAAACAAACACATACCAATCGTTGGTTAGAAGGCGATCGCCGAATTCGTCCTCGCTTTCTCCCGTGTCGCTGGCTGTCGTGTGGTTTTCGTCGGTTTCGCTTGCATACGGTTCAAACCGATATGGCTCAATAGCTTCAGTTTCTTCTTCAATTTCGTTTTCGCTACCTGCCTCCACACTACAACCATCCGTTTCAATACATGCGTAATCTGTTGAATCGCTTAAGCCGCTGAAATCCGAGTCTGAATCCGAGCTAATGTCGCTATAGCTTGCTGTTCTATTCACCATGTTTGTTTGTGTTGGCATCACTATGTGACGTCACAGGAAAATGGACGGGTGTATATAACGATGGTTAAAATCAGGCACTTTGAAGCTTTTTTTAGGGATATTGCGTGATGGGTAAAATTTTGAAAAAAACTTTGAAAAATAAAATAAGCCATTGGGAACTGATTTTTAATGGTTTTAACCCTTCTGAAATTGTGATAATGTTCCCCTTTAAGTGTTTTGGTCCTAAATGATCTCAGTAAGATATTACAGCTTGTTGCTGAGATTTGATGACCTATATTGAGTAAAACATGCTTGAAACTAGAATATCAACTGTTGCAAAGCTGTGTCATCAACACTCAAGTATAAAACTAATTTTTTAAAGTAATTTCTTATTTCAAGCATGAAAAAAAAATCATGATTTTGACACAATTGTCTCATAATTAAAACTGTTTTATTTTCAATGAAACAATAGAAAATACGTACTCATATAGTAGTACAGTTGGCACAGTACAGCAAACTGACAGTTAGTATTTAAACATTTAACATTTGACATTTCTCACAATTTTGAACAGAAATAGTTCATGCACATTCAGGTAAATTCCTCAAAATTACAATTAAAAAAAATGTTGGCCAGGCTGTATATATGTGCACTAATTGACTGAAAGAGCACGCACTTGGCGCGATGATGTCATGTTATCGATGGAAAAATGCATTTTTAGACCATATGACTGTGTAGACCCCGAGAGTAACAAGCGGTTGCCTTGTTGCCTTTCCATTAAGAACAATAAATTAGTTTTTAGTATACGTTTGCTGGTTTCAAGAAATGTAATGCCGAGCGCATATCATTATGTCAAGATAATGGCACTAGCATTTACTTCATTTAAGAATATTTTTCAACATATTGAGCAAAAAAGTCTTTTTTTTTCTACCAAGAAAAGTACACTTGTTATTAGTGAGAATATACTTATTTTAAGGTATTTTTGGGTTCATTGAGGTTAGCTAATTTTAATTGTTTTGGAAAGTCTTGACAAGCCAAATGTTCTTGTTCAGATAATTTTGCTTAGTTCAAATAAAATACCCCTAATTTTTTATTTTTTTTTCTTATTTTTGACTTTTTGCAGTGTACTAGCCGCTCAGGCAAATCATATTGTCTAAAAATGCATTTTTCCATCGATAACATGACATCATCGCGCCAAGTGCGTGCTCTTTCAGTCAATTAGTGCGCATATATACAGCCCGGCACCCGGCCAACATTTTTTTAATTGTAATTTTGAAGAATTTATCTGAATGTGCATGAACTATTTCTGTTCAAAATTGTTAGAAATGTCACATGTTAAATGTTTAAAATATTAACTGTCTGTACTACTATATGAGTCCGTATTTTCTATTGTTTCATTGAAAATAAAACAGCAAAGTCCATTTGGCTGTCATCTGTTTTAATTATGAGACACAATTGCGTCAAAATCACAATTTTTTTCTTTTCATGGTTGAAGTAAGAAATTATTACTTTAAAAAAGTAGTTTTATACTTGTGAGTGTTGATGACACACCTTTACAACAGTTGATATTCTAGTTTCAAGCATGTTTTACTCAATATAGGTCATAACATCTCAGCAAAAAGCTGTAATATCTTACTGAGATCATTTAGGACCAAAACACTTAAAACAAGTAAAACACTCTAACATAAAATCTGCTGAGTGAGAAGAATTATCTTATCAGACAGAAAATAAGCAAATATCACCTTTTATTTGAGATATTTAATCTTACTTAGATTTCAGTTTTTGGTCTAGGGGTATGATTCTCGCTTTGGGTGCGAGAGGTCCCGGGTTCAAATCCCGGACGAGCCCCCAAATTGTTGCGTTTGGACCAGTTGTTCCTCCCAGGGAATTCAAGTCACAAGTCGCTCCCAAGCTCTTTACGACACTTAAAGCTGAGTAGAAAAACCACCAGAGACAGAATAGGTATTTTGTAATATATTTGCAAAGCTTTGTAAATACATTGAGACCAGTCCAGCATAGAACATTCAATCGCCCCGCCAAGATGGTCTGCCCCCTCCGAAAAACCCTCTCCCCTCTTAAGTCTCTCTTCCTCCCACCCTGGCAGTCATGTCCCTCCAGCCAAAACACATGCCCATTATCTCTCTTTCTTACATTCCTCACTCAAGGTTAAGCACACAGTTTTTGCAGACAACCAAAAGACCACAATTGGAAGAAAAACACTAGCTGTTTTGTTATATGATTATGAAATAAAAGAAGTAACACTTAAATTCGGATATATGTAAATATCTGCCTCCGACAGTAGCTACACTTTTCATAAAGTGTTTGAAACTTGAAAGTTATTTTCCGGTTTTAAGAAAATTAGCAGTTTGAATCAGAACCGAGTGTTATCCATTAGCCAAAAAGTTGGCCATTTAAAAGTGTTTGTTAACCATAGGGGTGGGGCACGTTGTTGGGCCATGAAAAATATCTGTTCCTCAGTTGTGGTCCGTATAGGCTGCAGCAGTACTTGGTTGTAATGCACTTTTCCACCACTTGTGGCAGTAGTGACAATCTCAAACAAACGGAAGAAGTCTGGAGATGTGCAGAAACTCGTCTAAAAAAACAGCCTTAATGTCTCCTGTCTATTTTGGGTGGAATTTTACTTGTAGACATCATTGTAGGTGCAGAACTATTAAATAAGTGCCAATGTTGCCCGCATTAAAAAGGCCTTTTAATGTGTACGTGCACATTAGCATTAAAGCTACAGACACACAAAGCACTTTTAAAACTGTCTACATTCCAGCATCAAGGCTTGATTTTGGCCAACGCACATCCAATATGCTAATGTAGGCCTTCCTGTTTAACATTGTTATAAGAAAGGTTGGAATGATACCAATATTTTGGTACCGGTACCAAAATGTATTTTGATACTTTTCTAAATAAAGGGAACCACAGAAAAATAGCATTATTGGCTTTATTTTAACAAAAAGTCTTACGGTACATTAAACATATGTTTATTATTGCAAGTTTGTTCTTAAATAAAATAGTGAACGTACTATACAACTTGTCTTTTAGTAGTAAGTAAGCGAACAAGGTCATTTATCATTCTATTATTTTGTCAACATTATGAGGGACAAGTGGTAGAAAATGAATTGTTAATCTACTTGTTCATTTACTGTTAATATCTGCCTACCTTCTCTTTTAAAATGTTCTATCTACACTTCTGTTAAAATGTAATAATCACTTATTCTTCTGTTGTTTGATACTTTACATTAGTTTTGGATGATACAGCAAATTTGGGCAACAATCCGATACCAAGTAGTTACAGTATCATACATTGGTCATAATTTAAGTCCTCGTGTGTCCAGTGACTTATTTCCTGACTTTATAAACGTAATATATATATTTTTTTTAAACGAAAAAAGATTTTGTGATGCTAAAGTAGTATAGTATAGTAGTATCGACTAGATATGCTCCTGTACTTGGTATCATTACAGTGGATGTCAGGTGTAGATCCACCCATGGCGTTTGTTTACATTGTGACGCTGGTGAGCTACGGTGTGTAGTGAAGCATGTTTAGCTATTCCTCGTCCTCCAGTGATAATGGTACTTGTAAGAAACTCACTTTATTTGTCGCCATGGATTAGTGATTTAGAAGTAGCTAAAACACTGCAGACTGCGGATGGATGTTAGCTGCTAGCGAGCTAGGCATGTCTTAAAGCAGTGGTCCCCAACCACCGGGCTGCGGCCCGGTACAGGTTTGTGGATCGATTGGTACCGGGACGCACAAGAAATTTAAAAAAAAAAAAATATATATATATATATATATATATTTTTTTTTTTTTTTTTTAATTAAATCAACATAAAAAACACAAGATTCACTTACAATTAGTGCACCAACCCAAAAAAAACTCCCTCCCCCATTTACACTCATTCACACTCATTCGCACAAAAGGGTTGTTTCTTTCTGTTATTAATATTTCTGGTTCCTACATTATATACTACTCCTACTCGGTGGCCTAGTGGTTAGAGTGCCCGCCCTGAGATGGGTAGGTTGTGAGTTCAAACCCCAGCCGAGTCATACCAAAGACTATAAAAATGGGACCCATTACCTCCTTGCTTGGCACTCAGCATCAAGGGTTGGAATTGGGGGTTAAATCACCAAAAATGGTTCCCGGGGCGTGGCCACCGCTGCTGCCCACTGCTCCCCTCACCTCCCAGGGGGTGAACAAGGGGATGGGTCAAATGCAGAGGACACATTTCACCACACCTAGTGTGTGGGTGACAATCATTGGTACTTTAACTTAATATATCAATATAGATCAATACAGTCTGCAGGGACTGCAGCAAATTTTCAAGCGTTGACCGGTCCGCAGTTACAAAAAGGTTGGGGACCACTGTCTTAAAGCACCTCTTCCTGAGGGCGTTTCAGTGTTGTATCTTCACCTTTATCGTTAGTTTTTAAGCCAAAATGCATCCGTTCTCCCTTTTCTGTCTACACACTGTGTCTGCTTGTAAGTACTCTGTGATTGTGTGCTGCTGAACATGCTCCTCTCCTTGTAGAGCAACAATGTCACGACGTGACGATGACGTGCCGGCATGCCCGTACCGAATGAGTCATTAGTATACCGGTACTATTACCGCTATACTATACTAGTACCGGTATACCGTACAACCCTAGTTATAAGTAGTCAAATGTAATCATACAGTGTGCCTCCACACAAATGGAGTCAAGCGGGGCTTTTGAAGAATGTTGTGTAGATCTCCACCCTGTCTTTGGTGACCAGGCCTTCACTTCAAACACCATCTGATAAGCCGTGTCCACTTGTGCTACATGGACGTTTTTATCAGCGCTGACTCGCCGTTCTCCCACTCACACAGCTGTGTGAAGTGATAAGAGAGGTCTTCATTGTCTTATCTTTAGTGCGCAGGGAAGGATGTGTGCACAAAAAGGAGAATATATGTTGACAGTCGGACCAGTCCGCTTGAAGACATCATCATCTGGCAGGCTTGGGTGGAGGACTACACGGACATTTTCGTAACTTCCTTTGCGCTTTAGCGGAAGGAGCTGACTTCTCTTTTTCTCATGTCCGCGTGTTGTACTTGGGTCACGATCAACAAATTCAGTGTTTACGGCCTGTAGCTAAGTCTTTATAGAAGCAAGTAACTGCCAGGTTCTCCAAATAAAATGGACTTGCATGAACAGCTGTGGCTGTAGGCAACTTCCTAATGTCATTTTTTGTTTGTTTTAATCACCTCCACAAGATGTCAGTAGCTGCAATTCCAAAGGCTTTATCTACCTTTGCATGCACCTTAAAATGTTGATTGTTGCTGTGAAAGTCAACACATGCCATATACAATAGAACCTCGATTTACGAACTTAATTGACTCTTTAACATGGTTCGCGGGCCGAAAAGTTTGTATAGTGAAGCAGAGTTCCCCATAAAAATCTACGTAAATATGAATCTCTGGTTCCAGCATTAAAGGGGAACATTATCACCAGACCTATGTAAGCGTCAATATAAACCTTGATGTTGCAGAAAAAATACCATATTTTTTTTTAATTATTATTAAAAAAAAATTTTAATTTTTTTTTTTTCTAACCATTTCCGAACTCTAAATGGGTGAATTTTGGCGAATTAAACGCCTTTCTAATATTCGCTCTCGGAGCGATGACGTCACAACGGGAAACAATCCGCCATTTTCTCACTTTCGTCGGTGTGTTGGGAACATTATCACCAGACCTATGTAAGCGTCAATATATACCTTAATGTTGCAGAAAAAAGACCATATTTTTTTTAAATTATTATTTAATTTATTTTTTATTTAATTTTATTTTTTTAACCATTTCCGAACTCTAAATGGGTGAATTTTGGCGAATTAAACGCCTTTCTAATATTCGCTCTCGGAGCGATGACGTCACAACGGGAGGCAATCCGCCATTTTCTCACTTTCGTCGGTGTGTTGGGAACATTATCACCAGACCTATGTAAGCGTCAATATATACCTTGATGTTGCAGAAAAAAGACCATATATTTTTTTAATTATTATTTAATTATTATTATTATTTTATTTTTTTCTAACCATTTCCGAACTCTAAATGGGTGAATTTTGGCGAATAAAACGCCTTTCTAATATTCGCTCTCGGAGCGATGACGTCACAACGGGAAACAATCCGCCATTTTCTCACTTTCGTCGGTGTGTTGGGAACATTATCACCAGACCTATGTAAGCGTCAATATATACCTTGATGTTGCAGAAAAAAGACCATATTTTTTTTTAAATTATTATTTAATTTAATTTTTATTTTATTTTATTTTTTTAACCATTTCCGAACTCTAAATGGGTGAATTTTGGCGAATTAAACGCCTTTCTAATATTCGCTCTCGGAGCGATGACGTCACAACGGGAGGCAATCCGCCATTTTCTCACTTTCGTCGGTGTGTTGGGAACATTATCACCAGACCTATGTAAGCGTCAATATATACCTTGATGTTGCAGAAAAAAGACCATATATTTTTTTAATTATTATTTAATTATTATTATTATTTTATTTTTTTTTAACCATTTCCGAACTCTAAATGGGTGAATTTTGGCGAATTAAACGCCTTTCTATTATTCGCTCTCGGAGCGATGACGTCTCAACGGGAAGCAATCCGCCATTTTCTCACTTTCGTCGGTGTGTTGTCGGAGGGTGTAACAACACGAACATGGACGGATTCAAGTTGCACCAGTGGCCCAAAGATGCGAAAGTGGCAAGAAATTGGACGAAATTTGTTCAAAATACGAGGGTGTGGGGAAAGCCGACGAAAATGGTCAGTCGTTTGTTCCGCACACTTTACCGACGAAAGCTATGCTACGACAGAGATGGCAAGAATGTGTGGATATCCTGCGACACTCAAAGCAGATGCATTTCCAACGATAAAGTCAAAGAAATCTGCCGCCAGACCCCCGTTGAATCTGCCGGAGTGTGTGAGCTATTCAGGGACAAAGGACCTCGGTAGCACGGCAAGCAATGGCGGCAGTTTGTTCCCGCAGACGAGCGAGCTAAACCCCCTGGATGTCTTGGCTCACACCGTCCCTTATGCCACCGAAGATGATCAAGAGAAGAATATCGACCCTAGCTTCCCTGGCCCGCTGACATCAACTCCAAAACTGGACAGATCAGCTTTCAGGAAAAGAGAGCGGATGAGTGTATGTCTACAGAATATATTAATTGATGAAAACTTTATTCATTACTCGCGGTTTTACGTAAGTTATTATACATAAACTGTGTTTACCAATAATTTAGCTTAAAAACATTTATTTTTTTCAATCATTCGAGTACATTCGGGTAGTCTTGTGTAATGCAGTATTTTGTGTCTATTTAGGTATGGTTAACCTGAGTGCTGAAATCGTGGAAAAATATATGTTCTTAGCGCGCCTGAAATTGGGCTGTCTGCACTCTCAAAGTGCATGTTGTTGCCAAATGTATTTCATATGCGACGAAGAAGCCTTCGTACGCTGAGTGATGGTCCCCAAACGTTCGTTAAAAATAATGCAAATAGAGGAGTTTTTGAATTGAGGATCCACTGTTTACTATGAATTCAATATTAGTTCTGACTGAGCGGTTTGCGTAGACCTAAAGACTTAGACTTAGACTTCCTTTTTATTGTCATTCAAATTTGAACTTTACAGTACAGATAAGAACGAAATTTCGTTGCATTAGCTCGTTGTAGTGCAGGATAAACAATCAATAAGGTGCAGATATAAATAGATTACTGTACAGATAAATATATTGCACTTTTTCATATGCATCCACGTTTATGGATGTATGTTATATTGTCTTACGGCCTGAGGGAAGAAGCTGTCACAGAACCTGGAGGTTCTGCTGCGGAACCTCTATCTAGAGTCCAGCAGTGAAAACAGTCCTTGGTGGGTGTTGGGAGGAGTCTCTGCAGATTTTCTGAGCCCTGGTCAGGCAGCGGCTTTTTGCGATCTCCTGAATAGGAGTAAGAGGAGTCCTGATAATCTTTTCCGCCATCCTCACCACTCTCTGCAGATACTTCCAGTCTGAGGCAATACATGTCCTTAATTGAACAATATTGCAATCTAAAACTCCGCATTTGTCTATTAGCAAGTGTAAAATATATGTAGTTGCGTATTACTTACAGTATTAGATAGGGATGTCCCGATCCAGGTTTTTGCACTTCCGATCCGATACCGATATTGTTTTTGCACTTCCGATCCGATACCGATACTGACCGATACCGATAATGGCCTATCCGAGCATGTATTAAAGTTTAAAGTTATTTAGCCTACATAGTTGTCAGAATCATGTTGAAAAGGGTTTTAGTACTCTTGATAACAACTAGCCAGCTGAATTAGGGGAGTTTGAATAATACACAATGGTTGGTAACAAGAAACTGACCTGTTTATTCAAGGATAAACACAAAATAGACAAAATTATACATGACAAACAGAAATGGCATCATTGAAACAAGGGCTGGGCGATATGGCCTTTTTTTAATATTGCGATATTTTAAGGCCATATTGCGATACACAATATATATCTCGATATTTTGCCTTAGCCTTGAATGAACACTTGATGCATATAATCACAGCAGTATGATGATTCTGTGTGTTTTGATTGATTGAGACTTTTATTAGTAGGTTGCACAGTGAAGTACATATTCCGTACAATTGACCACTAAATGGTAACACCCCAATAAGTTTTTCAACTTGTTTAAGTCGGGGTCCACTTAAATTGATTCATGATACAGATGTATACTATCAGATATATACTATCATCATAATACAGTCATCACACAAGATAATCACATTGAATTATTTACATTATTTATAATCCAGGGTGTGGATGTAAGTGTCAAAAAGACAGCCAAAAGAGTTTGATATGAGAATAAATCTAAAGTTAAAATATAGGGTAGAAATGCACCCATTTGCAGGAAATGTAGTCTTGATTTTCAACATTTTCTTTTAAGGCTTTAATGTCTACATTAAAACATTCTTCTTCATACTGCATTAATATATGCTACTTTTAAACTTTCATGCAGAGAAGGAAATCACAACTAAAAAAATCACTAATTTTTTCATACGGTGTTGATCTGGAAATTTTTGCCTCTGCATTTTGATGCTGTGGACGTGAGGCACCGAACGGAGATAAGCGTCTCGACAAACGTCACAATATTTGAACAATGATGACGAAAACTGTTTTCTCTGTCGTGTCGGTGTGTCGAAAATTGTTATGCGCTTATTTTTTTATTTGATTTTGTGCGTGGCATATAATTGCTATGCGCAGAGGACGTTTAAACAGTGCGCAATTGCACAAGCGCGCACCTTAGAGAGAACGTTGGTCACACGGCTGCGCTAGCATCACAGCTAACGTTAGCCATGCTGCTACCTCTCTACTCGGGGAGGGCTTATACGTATGTGACGTATGACGTGACAGTATGTGACGTATGACGTGACAGTATGTGACGTGTGTAAGAAGGTGCGCTTGCTGTCTGTGAGAGGGAGACACAGAAAAGAGTGAGAAGAGCCTGTCGTGTAATGCCAGCAGCTAAAAGCAACTGCGTTAGAATCCACAGACCTGTGGATGTGTTGAAGGTGTGCTGGAAAATGCGGAACGGAAATTATAGAAAAGTGGAATGTACTATTTAAATAGGTGCGTTGGAAAACACGGAGCAGAGTGATTTTTTTTTAACTGGATCTGGATCGGCATTTTCCCATGCCTTGCCGATACGCATTTTTTTGCAAATATCGGCGACCGATCCGATCCAAATACCGGATCGGGACATCCCTAGTATTAGATCCAGTAACAAACGTGTCCGCATCATTCAACTTACTGCATCATGAGCTGAAAAGATAGCGCAAGTCCATTCCAGACGCTTAGTAATAAATAGGTTTGTTATTCATTCCTACAGTTCTTCAGTGGTGTCACTTGATCAAGCCTTTCCCGACATTCCACACTACAAAGTAATACAAGCGTGTATGATTCCTGCTGGGATCAATATCGGTGTCAGCCAATACTCGAGGCTCCAATATCGCTATAGGAAGTGAAAAGGTTGCATCTGGACACTCGATAACAATTTCAATGAATGCAATGCACATTTGAGTGTATTGTGCAATCGTCGTTTCTTCCACGTTAGCAG
>NC_084579.2:8035532-8103032 GCF_033978685.3 Nerophis lumbriciformis | reverse complement strand
CTGACTTAAACAAGTTGAAAAACTTATTGGGGTGTTACCATTTAGTGGTCAATTGTACAGAATATGTACTGTACTGTGCAATCTACTAATACAAGTTTCAATCAATCAATCAAAAGTGTGAAGGAAAAAAGACACTTTTTTATTTCAACCGTACATCCCGTCAAAAGCCTAAAGACTGACTGCACAGTTCCTGTCTTCACAATAAAGGTGCCGCTCCATCGCGCCTGCACTTACAAAATAAGAGTCTCCGAAAGCCAGCGCAAACAAGCTAGCAAGCTACGGAATTTGCCGCCAATGTATTTCTTGTAAAGTGTGTGAAAACGAATATGGAGGCTGGACAAATAAGATGCCGAAAACCAACCACTTTCATGTGGTATTAGACAGAAAGGAGGAACTTTTTTTCTCCTCCATTTGAAAACGTGGACGCTATCAGCACTACTGTCTGATTACAATCAATGCAAGTCATCAGAATCAGGTAATACACCAACTTATATTCTTGTCTTCATGAAAGAAAGGAATCTATATGTGTTAAACATGCATGTATATTCATTAAAGATAGATATATTCATGAAAGAAAGGAATCTATATGTGTTAAACATGCATGTATATTCATTAAAACACCTTTAACATGTAAACAAATACGGCAAAATAAATACATATAAATTATATACTGTGTATATATATATGTATATATATATATATATATATGTGTGTGTATGTTACTCAACAGTTACTCAGTACTTGAGTAGTTTTTTCACAACATACTTTTTACTTCTACTCAAGTAAATATTTGGGTGACTACTCATTACTTTTACTTGAGTAATAAATCTCTAAAGTAACATTACTCTTACTTGAGTACAATTTCTGGCTACTCTACCCACCTCTGATTTGTAACAGTGTTAAAGTTGTTTATACGGCCACCCTCAGTGTGACCTGTATGGCTGTTGACCAAGTATGCATTGCATTCACTTGTGTGTGTGAAAAGCCGTAGATATTGTGTGATTGGGCCGGAACGCAAAGGCAGTGCCTATAAGGCACGCCCCAATATTGTTGTCTGGGTGGAAATCGGGAGATTTTCGGGAGGGGAATTGAAATTCGGGAGTCTCCCGGGGAAATCGGGAGGCTTGGCAAGTATGACTGGGAGACGCAACTGCTCTGTACTTCTCCCTACGTCCGTGTACCACTCTGTACAGCGGCGTTTTAAAAAGTCATAAATTGTACTTATTGAAACCGATACCGATAATTTCCGATATTACATTTTAAAGCATTTATCGGCCAATAATATCGGCAGTCCGATATTATCGGACATCTCTAGTAATAATTCATAACACTGATTTTGATGCAGTAGCAATTTTTCAATAAGTCCACAAAACGCGTCACTATAGCAAAACATAAGCCATTAGCAGAGGTGGGTAGAGTAGCCAGAAATTGTACTCAAGTAAGTTGTCATTTAAGTAAGAGTACTGTTACTTTACAGATTTATTACTCAAGTAAAAGTAAGGAGTAGTCACCCAAATATTTACTTGAGTAAAAGTAAAAAGTATGTTGTGAAAAAACTACTCAAGTACTGAGTAACTGATGAGTAACATATACACACATATATATATATATATATATATATATATATATATATATATATACATACTAGAGATGCGCGGTTTGCGGACACAACCAACGAAAAACGTTGAAAGTTTTCCACTTGTATCGCTAGCAACGGCATTAGACTTGTGTTTTTTTGTCCCAACGTGGTCTTTTACATCGCTAATTCCTCCGTGTCCGATCGAAAAATTTTGTCTGCACAAGGTGCAATTCGCGTAGTTTTCACCCTTTTTTTTTTTTTTTAATTAATATTAGATATATAACAACGGGCGGATGGCGGGCGGATGCAGTTTTGATCAAACGTTACATCGGGTGGATGGCGGATGGATGACGACTTTCTGACGCGGTTGCGGATGAGATAAATTGCCTATCCGCGCATCTCTAATACATACATTGATATATATACAGTATATAATTTATCCATCCATCCATCCATTTTCTACCGCTTATTCCCTTCGGGGTCGCGGGGGGCGCTGGAGCCTATCTCAGCTATAATTTATATTTATTTTATTTTGCCGTTTTTGTTTACATGTTAAAGGTGTTTTAATGAATATACATGCATGTTTAACACATATAGATTCCTTTCTTTCATGAAGACAAGAATATAAGTTGGTGTATTACCTGATTCTGATGACTTGCATTGATTGTAATCAGACAGTAGTGATGATAACGTCCATGTTTTCAAATGCAGGAGAAAAAAAGTTCCTCCTTTCTGTCTAATACCACATGAAAGTGGTTGGTTTTTGGCTTCTTATTTGTCCAGCTTCCATATTCGTTTGTATACACTTTACAAGAAATACATTGGCGGCAAACTCCGTCGCTTGCTAGCTTGTTTGCGCTGGCTTTCGGAGACTCTTATTTTGAAAGCGCAGGCGCGATGGAGCGGCACTTTTATTGTGAAGACAGGAACTGTGCAGTTAGTCTTTAGGCTTTTGACGGGATGTACGGTTGAAATAAAAAAGGGTCTTTTTTCCTTCACACTTTTGATTGATTGATTGAAACATTTATTAGTAGATTGCACAGTACAGTACATATTCCGTACAATTGACCACTAAATGGTAACACCCCAATACGTTTTTCAACTTGTTTAAGTCAGGTCATGTGACCCCTGGCTCTGTTTGATTGGTCCAACGTCACCAGTGACTGCATCTGATTGGTGGAACGGAGTGAACGTCACCAGTGACTGTATTTGTTGAAACGCAGGCACTATGAAGGTCTGTCTGACAGACCAAAACAAACAAAGCGTGCATTAACAGATCGATAAAAATGAGTAGCGAGCTGAATGTAGACAAAAGTAGCAGAGTAAAAGTAGCGTTTCTTCTCTATAAATATACTCAAGTAAAAGTAAAAGTATGTTGCATTAAAACTACTCTTAGAAGTACAATTTATCCCAAAAGTTACTCAAGTAGATGTAACGGAGTAAATGTAGCGCGTTACTACCCACCTCTGGCCATTAGCTACATTTGAACAAAAGAGAACGTGAACAGATACAATGATAACACAAACTATTCATAAACAAAAGTCACAGACAGATTTCATGTGCTGTTTACAAATAAACCTGGTTCGCCCACTCCCTTGTGCTACCATCAGGCCACAGCCAACATTGTTCCCCTGGGAGACACCGTGGACTTGCCACTACTGGCCCGATGAGCGCTCTCGCTACAGAAGGTGCCTGTCGCACCTGGTGCTGCTTCGTGCACTATTGACAGACGTAAAAAGTATGTATGCATTGTATATCAAGTCCATTTG
Source organism: Nerophis lumbriciformis (assembly GCF_033978685.3). Lineage (NCBI taxonomy): Eukaryota > Metazoa > Chordata > Actinopteri > Syngnathiformes > Syngnathidae > Nerophis > Nerophis lumbriciformis. The sequence goes on along the minus strand of NC_084579.2, from coordinate 8,099,684 downwards.
GGACAGCTGCCTGACCTCTGGCAGCAGGGGTACGTGACACAGACCTACAAAAAATGGTCAAATTACATCAGATGACAAACATCCTTTTATTGCTTTGATACAAAAATAATCATACAGTGATAGTAGTAGTGATAGTGATAGTAGGAATTCCTCTACTCGGGCATCTAAGGATTAGGACCCCTCGCCCTACCAACCAAAATGTAAATACACTCCACCCACTACTATTTCTACTAACACAAAATAAAATGACAAATTATGAATGTGTAATTGTGCTTACCTGGTCGAAGTGTTCCACAGTCCCTTTGCAAGCATTGCAGTCCATGATTCAACTGTAAGTCTTGCGTCAAACATTCCCTTGCATGAACGTTCTCAGCCACTGGTTTATTGGGACCATTGCTAGGGATGTCCCGATCCAGGTTTTTGCACGATATTGTTTTTGTATTTCCGATCCGATACTGACCGATACCGATACTGGCCTATCCGAGCATGTATTAAAGTTTAAAGTTATTTAGCCTACTTAGTTGTCAGAATCATGTTGAAAAGGGTTTTAGTACTCTTGATAACAACTAGCCAGCTGAATTAGGGGAGTTTGAATAATACACAATGGTTGGTAACAAGAAACTGACCTGTTTATTCAAGGATAAACACAAAATAGACAAAATTATACATGACAAACAGAAATGGCATCATTGAACTAGGGCTGGGCGATATGGCCTTTTTTTAATATTGCGATATTTTAAGGCCATATTGCGATACACAATACATATCTCGATATTTTGCCTTAGCCTTGAATGAACACTTGATGCATATAATCACAGCAGTATGATGATTCTATGTGTTTTGATTGATTGATTGAGACTTTTATTAGTAGGTTGCACAGTGAAGTACATATTCCGTACAATTGACCACTAAATGGTAACACCCCAATAAGTTTTTCAACTTGTTTAAGTCGGGGTCCACTTAAATTGATTCATGATACAGATATATACTATCAGATATATACTATCATCATAATACAGTCATCACACAAGATAATCACATTGAATTATTTACATTATTTATAATCCAGGGTGTGGAGGGGGGCGCCGGATGTAAATGTCAGAGTTTGATATGAGAATAAATCTAAAGTTAAAATATAGGGTAGAAATGCACCCATTTGCAGGAAATGTAGTCTTGATTTTCAAAATGTTCTTTCAAGGTTTGCATGTCTACATTAAAACATTCTTCTTCATACTGCATTAATATATGCTACTTTTAAACTTTCATGCAGAGAAGGAAATCACAACTAAAAAAATCACTAATTTTTTCATACGGTGTTGATGTGGAAATTTTTGCCTCAGCATTTTGATGGTGTAGACGTGTGGCACCGAATGGAGATAAGCGTCTCGACAGACGTTACAATATTTGAACAATGATGACGAAAACTGTTTTCTCTGTCGTGTCCGTGTGTCGAAAATTGTTATGCGCTTATTTTTTTATTAGATTGTGTGCGTGGCATAGATTTGCTATGCGCAGAGGACGCTTAAACAGTGCGCAATTGCACAGGCGAGCACCTTAGAGGGAGCGTTGCTCGCACGGCTGCGCTAGCATCACAGCTAACGTTAGCCATGCTGCTACCTCTCTGCTCGGGGAGGACGTATACGTATGTGACGTATGACGTGACAGTATGTGACGTGTGTAAGAAGGTGCGCTCGCTGTCTGTGAGAGGGAGACACAGGAAAGAGTGAGAAGAGCCTGTCGTGTAATGCCAGCAGCTAAAAGCAACTGCGTGAGAATTCAAAGACCTGTAGATGTGTTGAAGGTGTGCTGGAAAATGCGGAACGGAAATTACGGAGCAGCAGAAAAGTGGAATGTATTATTAAAATAAGTACGTTGGAAAACACGGACCGGAGTTTTTTTTAAAACTGGATCTGGATCGGCATTTTCCCATGCCTTGCCGATACGCAATTTTTGGCAAATATCGGCATCCGATCCAAATATCGGATCGGGACATCCCTAACCATTGCACATATACACACTGACAACCCACACAAAGTGTCTTTAAAAAAAACAACACATTTACACACCTCTCTGTAGCAATACCAACCCACCACGATCGTTAGTTGCATTTAGACTTAAACAAACTTTAATGATCCACAAGGGAAATTGTTCCACACAGTAGCTCAGTTACAAAGGTTGGAAAGGATAAGGATGGAAAGGATAATGCACACAAGGGCACAAAAAGAGGGCGAAAACAAAAGGTATAAAGTAGACTAAAAATGTACCACAGTAGCAATATAAATATAACATATATGTAATATTTACATATTATATATACAGTACATGATATATACCGATATGTTATTATTAGAGATGTCCGATAATATCGGACTGCCGATATTATCGCCCAATAAATGCTTTAAAATGTAATATCGGAAATTGTCGGTATCTGTTTCGAAACATTTTTTTTTTTTTTTGTCCTGTCCAGCTTCTCAGGCAAATCATATAGTTGATGTAGATGCCCATATCAGCTGTTCAGATTGAGCCCAGTTTATAATTTCCTGTTATACAGTATGCCAGGCAGTCTTGCACTAAAGGAGGACTATGTTATTGTTTACTTTATTACTCTAGTATACTCTGGACTGAAGCTGTGTGCCTTCATTGTTTTTGTAGCTGTTGTTTTGAGGCATGTGTAAAAAAATAAAATAAAAAAAATAATGCACTTTGTGAAAGTCAAAGTATAGTACTTCCCATAGTTGTAATGGGTATCAGGATTATCTCAGGGAGAGCATGTCCCGAATTCCAAGCTGCTGTTTTGAGGCATGTTAAAAAAAAAAAATATGGCAGTGCCATGTTGGCACTTTTTTCCATAACTTGAGTTGATTTATTTTGTAAAACCTTGTTACATTGTTTAATGCATCCAAAATTAGGCATAATAATGTGTTAATTCCACAACTGTATACATCTGTATCGGTTGATATCGGAATCTGTAATTAAGAGTTGGACAATACCGGAATATCGGCAAAAAAGCAATTATCGGCCATCTCTACAGTACATGATATATACTGATATATTATTATATAATATATACAATATATAACAAATCCCAATTACCATGTACAATATTACAGTATGTGTAACAGCTGCAGCAAAAAAAAGCAGCATTTAAAAAAAAAAAAAAAAAAAAAAAAATAGATCCAGCAGAAAATATACATTGTAAACAAAGAGCGGTAGCTAATATAGAAGCGGTCGTTTAAGTCGTTTGTTGGCAATTTAAATGAACAACAATGCAAAAACACTCGCGAACGAATGTCTCTCGCATTAACTTGTGGTTAAGAAATGTAATTACACCCAAAACTATTTTACTTTGTATTTTGGAGAGATATGTTTAAATAGGGACAAGCGGTAGAAAATGGATGGATGGATGTTTAAATTAGAGATGTCCGATAATGGCTTTTTTGCCGATATTCCGATATTGTCCAACTCTTAATTACCGATTCCGATATCAACCGATACCGATATATACAGTCGTGGAATTAACACATTATTATGCCTAATTTTGTTGTGATGCCCCGCTGGATGCATTAAACAATGTAACAAGGTTCTCCAAAATAAATCAACTCAAATTATGGAAAAAAATGCCAACATGGCACTGCCATATTTATTATTGAAGTCACAAAGTGCATTATTTTTTTTAACATGCCTCAAAACAGCAGCTTGGAATTTGGGACATGCTCTCCCTGAGGGAGTATGAGGAGGTTGGTGGGGGATGAGTTGGGGTAGGGAGTAGCGGGGGGTGTATATTGTAACGTCCCGGAAGAGTTAGTGCTGCAAGGGGTTCTGGGTATTTGTTCTGTTGTGTTTATGTTGTGTTACGGTGCGGATGTTCTCCCAAAATGTGTTTGTCATTCTTGTTTGGTGTGGGTTCACAGTGTGGCGCATATTTGTAGCAGTGTTAAAGTTGTTTATACGGCCACCCTCAGTGTGACCTGTATGGCTGTTGACCAAGTATGCGTGCATTCAATTGTGTGTGTGAAAAGCCATAGATATTATGTGACTGGGCCGGCACGCAAAGGCAGTGCCTTTAAGGTTTATTGGCGCTCTGTACTTCTCCCTACGTCCGTGTACACAGCGGCGTTTTAAAAAGTCATACATTTTAATTTTTGAAACCGATACCGATAATTTCCGATATTACATTATATTATCGGACATCTCTAGTTTAAATGTTTAGTATTTGTGATGAAAAGCATTATAACATGTCAGGTTTTCATTGTATTAAAAAATGTGTTAAAATAGGAGTCAATGGTGACCAAAATGGTCTTAAGTGTATGTCAATTAATATTTGAAATAACTTTGCAAAATAATAACATTAAAGCCATTTTAAAGAGAAACTTGTTCAAAACAAGGTGGCCATATTTCAGCCCTCTAACATTTAAATGTAACTGTGATCCGCCCGGAGTTCCTTAAGGCTCTGGATGCTGTGGGGCTGTCTTGGTTGACAAGACTCTGCAGCATCGCGTGGACATCGGGGGCGGTACCTCTGGATTGGCAGACCGGGGTGGTGGTTCTTCTCTTTAAGAAGGGGAACCGGAGGGTGTGTTTTAACTATCGTGGGATCACACTCCTCAGCCTTCCCGGTAAGGTCTATTCAGGTGTACTGGAGAGGAGGCTACGCCGGATAGTCGAACCTCGGATTCAGGAGGAACAGTGTGGTTTTCGTCCTGGTCGTGGAACTGTGGACCAGCTCTATACTCTCGGCAGGGTCCTTGAGGGTGCATGGGAGTTTGCCCAACCAGTCTACATGTGCTTTGTGGACTTGGAGAAGGCATTCGACCGTGTCCCTCGGGAAGTCCTGTGGGGAGTGCTCAGAGAGTATGAGGTATCGGATTGTCTGATTGTGGCAGTCCGCTCCCTGTATGATCAGTGTCAGAGCTTGGTCCGCATTGCCGGCAGTAAGTCGGACACGTTTCCAGTGAGGGTTGAACTCCGCCAAGGCTGCCCTTTGTCACCGATTCTGTTCATAACCTTTATGGACAGAATTTCTAGGCGCAGTCAAGGCGTTGAGGGGATCTGGTTTGGTGGCTGCAGGATTAGGTCTCTGCTTTTTGCAGATGATGTGGTCCTGATGGCTTCATCTGGCCAGGATCTTCAGCTCTCGCTGGATCGCTTCGCAGCCGAGTGTGAAGCGACTGGGATGAGAATCAGCACCTCCAAGTCCGAGTCCATGGTTCTCGCCCGGAAAAGGGTGAGAGGAGGAGATCTTGCCCCAAGTGGAGGAGTTCAAGTACCTCGGAGTCTTGTTCACGAGTGAGGGAAGAGTGGATCGTGAGATCGACAGGCGGATCGGTGCGGCGTCTTCAGTAATGCGGACCCTGTATCGATCCGTTGTGGTGAAGAAGGAGCTGAGCCGGAAGGCAAAGCTCTCAATTTACCGGTCGATCTACGTTCCCATCCTCACCTATGGTCATGAGCTTTGGGTTATGACCGAAAGGACAAGATCACGGGTACAAGCGGCCGAAATGAGTTTCCTCCGCCGGGTGGCGGGGCTCTCCCTTAGAGATAGGGTGAGAAGCTCTGCCATCCGGGGGGAGCTCAAAGTAAAGCCGCTGCTCCTCCACATGGAGAGGAGCCAGATGAGGTGGTTCGGGCATCTGGTCAGGATGCCACCCGAACGCCTCCCTAGGGAGGTGTTTAGGGCACGTCCGACTGGTAGGAGGCCGCGGGGAAGACCCAGGACACGTTGGGAAGACTATGTCTCCCGGCTGGCCTGGGAACGCCTCGGGGTCCCACAGGAAGAGCTGGACGAAGTGGCTGGGGAGAGGGAAGTCTGGGCTTCCCTGCTTAGGCTGCTGCCCCCGCGACCCGACCTCGGATAAGGGAAAGAAGATTGATGGATGGATGGATGTTTGGCAAAGATGGAAAAAAATAAAAAGCAAAAATGTCAGTTTTTTTTAGTGAAGCCAGACTCGAGGGTTAAAGCGCATGTAGACGTAGTTGAAGCTGCTGGATGATTTCAAACATAGCTACTGGAGTTACTAAAAAACTATACGAGGAGGTTCCCAACAGCCACAGCTGTGGTGGTTATATGTTTTGATGACGATACACCCTCATGAGTTGCTGTCCATACTAATTCATTCTAATTCAACTCTCTCTGCCGCCCAGGTGGTTCAGGTTATTGGACAAGACGGGCAAGGCGGACAAAGACCGAGGCGAGGTCCTGGTGGACATCCAGTTCCTGAGGAACAACATGACGGCCAGCATGTTCGACCTCTCTGCCGCTGGCAAACCCCGATCCCGCATGGGCAAGCTGAAGGACAAAGTCCGGGGCAAGAAAAAAGAATCGGATCCGGCGGCGACGACGCCGTCCTTCACGCAGGTTCTGACCGACAGCGAGGAAGATGACGCGGACGACGGCGGCCAGGCAGCTGCGGGAAAAGAAGAGAAGAAGAAAAAACACAAGTTAAAGTCTTTGTTTTCTCACAAGTCCAATCTGCAGAGGAACATGTCGCAGTCCATGTCGGTGCTGCCTGCCAAGAACTCCTCGCTGAGCGGCAGCTTGTCGTCTGGCCTTAATATCGACGCCTCGGAAGGTCTGTGTTTTCTCTTTACTCATATTTTTATTAGAAAACCCAAAAGCAGTGAAGTTGTCACGTTGTGTAAATGGTAAATAAAAATACAATGATTTGCAAATCCTTTTCAACTTATATTCAATTGAATAGACCGCAAAGACAATATATTTAAGGTTCAAACTGGTCAACTTTATTTTTTTACAAATATTAGCTCATTTAGAATTTGATGCCTGCAACATGTTTCAAAAAAGCTGGCACAAGTGGCAAAAAAGACTGAGAAAGTTGAGGAATGCTCGCCAAACACTTATTTGGAACATCCCACAGGTGAACAGGCTAATTGGGAACGGGTGGGTGCCATGATTGGGTATAAAAGCAGCTTCCGTGAAATGCTCAGTCATTCACAAACAAGGACGGGGCGAGGGTCACCATTTTGTCAACAAATGCGTGAGCAAATTGTGCAACAGTTTAAGAACAACATTTCTCAATGAGCTATTGCAAGGAATTTAGGGTTTTCACCATCTACGGTCCGTAATATCATCAAAAGGTTCAGAAAATCTGGACAAAACCAACAATGAATGCCCGTGACCTTCGACCCCTCTCTGACTGCATCAAAAAAGCGACATCTGTGTGTAAAGGATATCACCACATGGGCTCAGGAACACTTCAGAAAACCACTGTCAGTATCTACAATTTGTCGCTACATCTGTAAGTGCAAGTTAAAACTCTACTACGCAAAGCCAAAGCCATTTATCAACAACACCCAGAAACGCCAAACAACTTTTTTTTTTTTTATTAAATCAACATAGAAAAAAACACACGATACACTTTCAACCAGTGCATCAACCCAAAAAAAAACCTCCCACCCCCATTCACACTCACACACACCCACTCACACAAAAGGGGTTGTTTCTTTCTGCCATCAATACTCTGGTTAACACAACATGGACAACACTTCTGCAAGGGACACAGTCCCTGAAGCACACTTGATTGTTTGTGCTGCTGGTCCGCTAACATTTTCATTTTAATTACTATTTTTCTTTTTTTTTTCTCTCCCTTATGTAATTATTTTTATATTGTTTACTTTCCTTTTTATCCAAGAAAATATTTATTTATCTTATCTATTAAAAAAAAAAAAAAAAAAAAAAAGGAAAGAAAGGACCTTATCTTCACCAGACCTGGTTGTAAATGAAATTAGCTTCGTTTAAAGGTTGTTGGTTTTTTTTTAAACCAGGTCCAGTCCAGATAATGTCTGGACTGGACACTGAGAAAAAAACAAAAAAAAAAGAAAATTTTGGAACACAACAGATTGCATATAATCTATAAACAAAATTACATTTTCAAAACAAAAAAACAACAAAAAAAATGTATGTACAGTCCAGCTTATGTCCAGGTCACTAAAAATTAGGGAATACAACAACAGATAGCATATAATCTATAAACATAATTACACTTTCAACATAAGCCTTTGAGGACTTCCCATCTTTTTTTATGTTTTTTGGCATCATTATCGTTTTCAACCATGTAACTTTCTAAAGTTAAAAAATACTGAATAAATGTTTTAAAGAAAGTAATACTAAGTGAATATCTGTTATCAAATATCTTAAGCTGTAAATCAAACAAGAATGCGAAAGAATTCCACCTGAAAAGCTTCAAAAAATGTGTCTCCTCAGTTCCCAAACGTTTACGGAGTGTTGTTAAAAGGAAAGGCCATGTAACACAGTGGTAAAAATGCCCCTGTGACAACTTTTTTGCAACGTGTTGCTGCCATTAAATTCTAAGTTAATGATTATTTGCAAAAAATAAATGTGTTTTTCAAGTCGAGCATTAAATATCTTGTCTTTGCAGTCTATTCAATTGAATATTTGTAAATCATTTTATTCCGTTTTTATTTACACTTTACACAATGCGCCAACGTCAGTGGTTTTGGGTTTTGTACGACATTTCCTTCATTTTTAAGATGAACTAAAATGCCATTCAGTAGAGTGTAGACCTGCGCCACTATACATGCTTGAATGATACACAAGTCTCTAACTCTGTGGCAGTTTTGTACGGAATAAATATGTCAAAAGCATTTCAATTTGGGGAGCGTGTGGAAAAAAAATATGGGGGTCTGTTTTGATAATGCCTGGCTGGCGATGGACTGACGCACCCTCCGCCATCGGCCGGTACCTCGCCATCGACGTAATGGAGAATGAGAAAGAAGTTGAATGGACTGTACAATCCATACAGCCGCAAATATAGAAAACTCAGACAAAAGTGGAGGGAAAAGGATTGCACACCATATTTGAATTAATTCACATCTGCTACTTTCTGATTCGTGTAAAATATGGTAAGATGTTAGAGATTAGAGATGCGCGGTTTGCGGACACAACCGCGGAGTCCGCGGATTATCCGCGGGTCGGGCGGTTGAAATAAAAAAAAATTAGATTTTAAATAGATTCAGGCGGGTGGCAGTTAAACCAATTCGGAAATATATATACATAGTTAAATGTTGTTACCCACATACGAAAAACGAGCAGGCACCTCCAGCATATGCCACAACAGAAGAAGAAAAAAAAAAGAGATGGCAACGCCGGCAGCAAACGTGGTACGTGACAAACTAAAAAAAGGGAATACTAAAGACCAGGGGAAAAAAAGGCCAGAAAAGTTCAGCGTGGACTCGTTTTTATGAGGTTGTAAATCAGGATGATAGTAATGCTGGCTACGCGATTTGCAAGAGCTGCGACGCTGTTTATGTCTACGACAGTCACAAAACCGGGACATCTAACATGGTGCATCACATTTGTGCAAAACCCCGAATCTCCACAAACACCCTGAGCATGAGCAGTTTCGTCCGCCGTGATCCCAGAAGAGTGCCACAGGATGTTAAAACAAGATAGAACGCAGCTGCCTGCAGCAGTTTGAGTGGCGCGAGCGCGCTTGGAGGTGCGCTCAGCGCGGCTCCCAGATGATTGCGCACTGGTGTGCGTCTGGGCCGTGACAGCGTGGCACGCATTGAATGTCTCTGCTGCATTGGATCAGTCTCCTTTCTTTAACAGGCAAAAGCTTTATAACCTCACTAATGCCTTGCATCGTCTATATTAGATATATAACAACGGGCGGGTGTGGTTTTGATTAAATGTTAGTTCGGGTGGATGCGGATGGTTGACGACTTTTGTGATGCGGTTGCGGATGAAATAATTGCCTATCCGCGCATCTCTATTAGAGATACACAGACAGGGCTCAGCACTTTTTTATAACATGTTCTTAATGACTAATTCATCAGTGTTTGCAGCTAGGTTTTCTCTTTATCCACATTAGGATTGTTTGGCCTTCACCTCATTGTGTTCCATCCCCACTGGTCTCTTTAGTCAAGTTTGTCCCTTTTCTCACCCCTTCTAGGCAAGAAGAAGTTCAAATTCATGAAGCACAAACGCTCGGGCAGCTCAGACAGCAAAGATCCATCCGGTCAGAAGCACTCCTCTGTGGAGAAAAGCAACCTGTGCATCAACGGCAGCCATGTTTACTGCGAGGAACCTCCGCCTCGCGCCGCTCGCAACGGCTCCAACTTTAGTCTGGCCAGCTCCGGCCACGGGTCTATGGACGACGTTCCGGAAAGCTCTCCCCCGTTGGTCGATTCGCTGCCTGCAATAAGGCAGTACACCACCTGGGAAGAGGAGGAGGAGGAGGAGGATGGGAACGCTAAGGAGGAGATGATTGACAGGTTTGATGAAGAGGGGGGATGTGGAGAAGAAGGGGCAATATTAGAGGAGGAGATGAGGAATGAAGAGAAGGCCAGAAAAGAGGAAGAGGAGATGAGAAGACAAGAAGAAAAAGAGCAGGAGAGGCTGGCAGAGGAAAGGACGAGACAGAAAGAAGAGGAAAAGAATAAAGAAAAGGCCAGGAAGGAGGAGCAAGAGAGGAGACGACAAGAGGAGCTGGAAAGAGTAGAAGAGAAGAGAAGACTGGAGGTAGATGAGAGTAAAAAGGAGGAAGAGAGGAGGAAACAAGAAAAGTTGGAAAAATTAGCAGTGGAGAAGAGGAGACAAGAAGAAGAAGAAGAGAGGAGGAATGAAGAAAAGGTGAAAAAGGAGGAAGACGAGATGAAAAGACGAGAAGAAGAAGGAGAGCGGGAAAGACTAGCTGAAGAAAAGAGGAGACAGGAAGAAGAAGAGAGGAGAATAAATGAAGAAAAGGTGAGAAAGGAGGAAGAGGAGATGATGAGAAGACAAGAAGATGAAGAGCGGGAAAGACTAGCAGAGGAAAAGAGGAGAAAGGAAGAAGAAGAGAGAATAAATGAAGAAAAGGTGAGAAAGGAGGAAGAGGAGATGATGAAAAGACAAAAAGAAGAAGAAGAGCGGGAAAGACTAACAGAGGAAAAGAGAAGGGAAGAAGAGAGGAGAAGAAATGAAGAAAAGATGAGAAAGGAGGAAGAGGAGATGATGAGAAGACAAGAAGAAGAAGAAGAGCGGGAAAGACTAACAGAGGAAAAGAGGAGAAGGGAAGAAGAGAGGAGAAGAAATGAAGAAAAGATGAGAAAGGAGGAAGAGGAGATGATGATGAGAAGACAAGAAGAAGAAGAGCGGGAAAGACTAACAGAGGAAAAGAGGAGACAGGAAGAAGAAGCAGAGAAGAGAAGAAATGAAGAAACTGTGATGGAGGAGGAGCAAGAGAGGATTAGAAGACAAGAAAAAGAAGAGCTGCGAAGAAAAAGAGTCGCGGAAGAAGAAGAAGAAGAGAGGAAAATGACTGAAGAAAAGGCCAAGAAGGAGGAAGAAGAGCGGAATAGACGAGAAGAGGAAAAGAGGAGATGGGAAGAGGAAGAGAGGAGAAGACATGAAGAGAAAGCGAGAAAGACGGAAGAGGAGAGGATGAGAAGGGAAGAAGAACTGCAACGACTAGCAGAAGAAAAGAGGAGGCTGGTGGAAGAAGAGAGAAAAAGGAATGAAGAAAAGATGGAGGAGGAGGAAGAGAGAGTGAGGAGGGAAAGGGAGCTAGAAGGATTAGCCATAGAGAAGAGGAGACTGGTGGAAGAAGAGAAGGAAAGAAAGGAGGAAGAAGAGAGGATGAGACGACAAGAAGAAGAGCTTGAAAGATTAGCATTAGAAGAAGAACAGCACAAGAGGGAGGAAGAGGAGGAGACGAGGATGAGGAGGCAAGAACAACTTCTAGAAGAGAAGAAGAAACTGGAGGAAGAAGAGAGAAAGGTCAGGGAGGAGAAAGAGAGGATGCGACGACAAGAAGAACAACTTAGAGAACAGGAGAGGAGAAAAAGGGAGGAAGACGAGGAGAGGGTTAGGAAGGAAGAAGATGAGAGAAAAAGAATGGAGGAAGAAGAACAGAGAAGAGGTGAGGAGGAGGAGGAAAGAAAAAGGGAGGAAGAGGAGCGCATGAGGAAGGAGCAAGAAGACATGATTAGGAGAATGGAGGAACAAAAGATGGAGGAGAAGAGGAGAGAACCTGCAGAGAGTCTGAGACACGCTCCTTCCACCAATCCTTTTGATGAAGAGGATCCTGACTCTTCTTCCGGGTCAAAGGGCAGCACACTGGACCCAGAGGCCGCCATCTTGGACAGGTCAGTTTCCACACAGCACACCTCTTCATTACTCTATGTAGACATTATAATACATTAATACTGTAGTAAGCCCAATATAAACTGTATATATTAAACATGAATTATTTTATGTAGACATTATAATCCATTAATAGTAAGCCCAATATAAACTGTATATATTAAACATGAATTATTCTATGTAGACATTATAATCCATTAATAGTAAGCCCAATATAAACTGTATATATTAAACATGAATTTTAACCGCAGGAGGACCGCAAACCCTGAAAAAGTGTTTTTGATGCATCTTAGAAGAGGAACTTGATGCGGACAGGGAGAAGTCATGAATGGTGCAGGATGAGAGCCATATCATTTACATGTGCGTCGACTTCCTGGTTTAGTTTACATCCTGCATCGCCATGGCAACGTAATCCAAACCTGACAGCTCGGTGACAGTTATGTAGCTGTGTTGGCATGTGAGCGTGTCCTGTCAGCCCAGGTCATCGCTCCAGGTGTCATGGCAAAAGTCTTCAAATGTATGACAATTGATTACATTTATTAATGTCATTTTTTTCAATAATGTAGTTTTTTTATTTTACTAACAGGTTGTTTCTCTCAACATAAGATTCATGTAATTAATCCTTTCACCAGTTATTAATGGTAACTGCCACTTTGCACAATGGAATTAAAACAGAATGACTCCAAATAAGCCACAAAGTCAGGAATGTTGCAGTTTGAGTGTGCTTTTATACCACTTGGGCAACTACAAGTGCAACATGTTTGTTGTATTATTAATCCTCTCGCCAGTTATTAATGGTAACTGCCACCTTGCACAATGGAATTAAAACCGAATGACTCCAAATAAGCCACAAAGTTGTTGACGTGATGATACGGAATGCTGAAAACCTTGTTGTCCTTCCCACTGTTTCTCCTTCCCAGCTGTCAGGTGGGGAGCAGAGCCCTTCCTGTGGATGAAAAGAAGCGACCGGCTCCTCTGCCTCCAAGTACGACTGCGGTGGTCAGACCTGACCCACGGCACCCGGGGCTTATCGCCAAGCAAAATAAAGACAAGGAGGTGAAGACTGCCAGTGTTCCACCTCAGAGCAGATCTCTCCCAGATGCAAAAAACCCCAACACTTCCTCCGCAGCCAAACACACAAAGCGTGCAGCACCGTCAATACCTCGGTCGGACACGTCTTCGAATCCATTTGAAGACGATGAGGACGACGACGACGACGCAGCATCCTCACACGATCACACTCCTGTGTCCCAATCTCCCGATGCTGCGTCTGAAACCAAAGGCAAATCCTTCAAGTCACGCGCACCCGCACCTCCACCTAAGACCCTCGCCGCCACACCGAGCACACTAAATAATGAGCCAAACCCTGACCACGCCCACACTGCGCCTGAGGACAGTCGGGCTGTGTCGCACCAGGAGAGTCCGCCTAATGAAGCTGCAGGCCGGAAGAAGGACGTGCCTCCTGTAGCGTTGCGCAGGTGAGGTGGCCGTGCTTTGCTTGATGTTGTCCCAAACTGAGGGCGTGGGGATAAAAAAGGGCAATGTGTAGTATAGGCTAAAAGTTTGGACACACCTTCTCATTCAAGGTCTTTATTTTCATGACTATTTACATTGTAGATTGTCACTGAAGGCTTCAAAACTATGAATGAGCACATGTGGAGTTATGTACTTAACAAAAGATAGGTGAAATAACTGAAAACCTGTTTTATATTCTGGTTGCTTCAAAATAGCCACCCTTTGCTCCGATTACTGCTTTGCACACTCTTGGCATTCTCTCGATGAGCTTCAAGCACACCTGTGAAGTGAAAACCATTTCAGGTGACTACCTCTTGAAGCTCATCAAGAGAATGGTAAACAGTGGTACCATGTAGAGATGTCCGATAAAATCGGACTGCCGATATTATCGGCCAATAAATGCTTTAAAATGTGATATCTGTTTCAAAAAGTAAAATGTATGACTTTTTAAAACTGCCGCTGTGTACACGGACGTAGGGAGAAGTACATAGCGCCAATAAACCTTAAAGGCACTGCCTTTGCGTGCCGGCCCAATCACATAATATCTACAGCTTTTCACACACACAAGTGAATGCAAGGCATACTTGGTCAACAGCCATACAGGTCACACTGAGGGTGGCCGTATAAACAACTTTAACACTGTTACAGATATGCGCCACACTGTGAACCCACACCAAACAAGAATGACAAACACATTTCGGGAGAACATCCGCACCGTAACACAACATAAACACAACCGAACAAATACCCAGAACCCCTTGCAGCACTAACTCTTCCGGGACGCTACAATATACACCCCCGCAACCCCCAACCCCACCCACCCCAACCTCCTCATGCATGTCCCAAATTCCAAGCTGCTGTTTTGAGGCATGTTAAAAAAAATAATGCACTTTGTGACTTCAATAATAAATATGGCAGTGCCATGTTGGCATTTTTTTCCATAACTTGAGTTGATTTATTTTGGAAAACCTTGTTACATTGTTTAATGCATCCAGCGGGGTATCACAACAAAATTAGGCATAATAATGTGTTAATTCCACGACTGTATACATCAGGATCGGTTGATATCGGTATCGGTAACTAAAAGTTGGACAATATCGGATATCGGCAAAAAAGCCATTATCGGACATCTCTAGTACCATGTTTCCATTTACAGCGATGCACTGTAAAAACAAGGATTTTACAGTTTTAAAAAAATAGCTGCTCATTCGCCAGAATTTTGCAGAAAAGTATTTCAGTTTAAAGTAATTTACTGTTAAAAAAAAAAAAAAAAAAAAAAAAAAAAAAAGCACTGTACATTTTACGGTAACATTCTGGTGACAGAGCTACCAGTTTTTTGTTATCGTAAAATCTACAGATTTAAAAAAATATTTCAATTTGAGACTCATGCTCTACGGCAGGGGTGCTCACACTTTTTCTGCAGGCGAGCTACTTTTCAATTGATCAAGTCGTGGGGATCTACCTCATTCATATATATCATTTATATTTCCTTATTTATGAAATATATGTTTTTGTTGATAAGTTAAAGGTGTTTAATGATAATGCAAGCATGTTTAACACATAGTTAATATTGTTAAAAAATTAAAGGTGTTTAATGAAAATACAAGTTTGTTTAATACATATAGTTAATATTGTTAACAAGTTAAAGGTGATTAATGATAATACAACCATGTTTAACACATATAGTTAATATTGTTAACAAGTTAAAGGTGTTTAAAGATAATACAAGCATGTTTAACACTTTTAGTTAATATTGTTAATAAGTTAAAGGTGTTTAAAGATAATACAAGCATGTTTAACACATATAGTTAATATTGTTAATAAGTTAAAGGTGATTAAAGATAATACAAGCATGTTTAACACATATAGTTAATATTGTTAATAAGTTAAAAGTGTTTAGAGATAATACAAGCATGTTTAACACATATAGTTAATATTGTTAAGTTAAAGGTGTTTAAAGATAATACAAGCATGTTTAACACATACAGTTAATATTGTTAATAAGTTAAAAGTGTTTAGAGATAATACAAGCATGTTTAACACATATAGTTAATATTGTTAATAAGTTAAAAGTGTTTAGAGATAATACAAGCATGTTTAACATATATAGACTCCTTTCTTTCATGAAGACAAGAATATAAGTTGGTGTATTACCTGATTGTGATGACTTGCATTGATTGGAATCAGACAGTGGTGATGATAAGGTCCGCATTTTCGAATGGAGGAGAAAAAAAGTCCTCCTTTCTGTCCAATACCACATGAAAGTGGTTGGTTTTTGGCATCTTATTTGTCCAGCTTCCGTACTCCTTTGTATACACTTTACAAGAAATACATTGTCGGCAAACTCCGTAGCTTGCTAGCTTGCGCACGCCAGCTTTCTGAGACTCTTATTTTGGTAGCGCAGGCAGGATGAAGTAGCGCTTTTATTGCGCAACTGTGCAGTCGGTCTTTGGAGTTTTGACGACAGGTACGGCGCCAGAGTCTGTTGAAATAAAGTGTTTCTCGCCTTCCTGTCGGTCATTTTAATTAGCTGGCAGCATCTCAGAAGACCCTTGGTTCCGTGACTGTCAATCAAGTGACGAAAGTGACGTCATAGTGAAGATTTATGATCGCTCATTTTTAGGACTATTTTTTTAATGGCTGGCTGGTGATCGACTGACACACCCTCCGAGATCGACCGGTAGCTCGCGATCGACGTAATGAGCACCCCTGCTCTACGGTAAAGTCGTGACTTTTTGACGCTCTATGGAGAAGGATAAACTTTGTCGCCAGGCTGCGCCCAAGTCTTACAGTGAAAACCTGAACGCTTGTACATGTAGCATCCTCCATATGCATAATCTGTCTGGGTCAAGTTTGAAAGCGATCGGATGAAATATCTACGAGGAGCTGGTTACAGAACAACGCCTGGAAATGGTGAATATCTGCAGAAAATGACCTTTATGAATGTTTTGAGGTTAAAAATGTACATTAGAGATGCAAAATTTTACATTAACTGTGTGACAACCTTTACTACTGTACTTTATATATGGCGGTATGAGGCTGAATTCCTCACTTGTGGTGAAAATTGCTGTTTGGCATATTTTTTACATTGGCCCTTGTGGAGGTTGCCCTCTGTGGGTTCCTCTGACCACAAAGATGCTCTCGTGGGCCCGGTAGTCTGGGTAACAAGTCTTTTATTGTCATATAGCGGTAGGGTTTTGCTTTCCAGCTAAATGTCTCTCAGTCTCATGCGTCCGCTCACCAGCCATTCAAAACACGTCTCTCGTCCCGGCTGCTGCTAATAAGGGCGACGGGTGATTAGATAACAAGCCCCAGCTGGGCAATCTACTCACCTGCCGCTGACTTCGAGGCCGGTCCATACACCATACTTGCCAACCTTGAGATTTCCAAATTCGGGAGATGGGGCCGGGGGCGTGGTTGAGGTGGGCGGGGTTTTGTCGTAGCGGGGGCGTATATTGTAGCGTCCTGGAAGAGTTAGTGCTGCAAGGGGTTCTGGGTATTTGTTCTGTTGTGTTTTTATGTTGTGTTACGGTGCGGATGTTCTCCCGGAATGGTGTGGGTTCACAGTGTGGCACATATTTGTAACAGTGTTAAAGTTGTTTATACGGCCACCCTCAGTGTGACCTGTATGGCTGTTGACCAAGTATGAATGGCATTCACTTGTGTGTGTGAAAAGCCGTAGATATTATGTGACTGGGCCGGCACGCAAAGGCAGTGCCTTTAAGGTTTATTGGCACTCTGTACTTCTCCCTACGTCAGTGTACCACTCCGTACAGCGGCGTTTTAAAAAGTCATAAATTTTACTTTTTGAAACCGATACCGATAATTTCCGATATTACATTTTAAAGTATTTATCGGCCGATAATATCGGCAGTTTGATTTTATCGGACATCTCTACTCCAAACACATCTCTCGTCCCGGCTGCTGCTAATAAGGGCGACAGGTGATTAGATAACAAGCCCCAGCTGGGCAATCTACTCACCTGCCGCTGACTTCGAGGCCGGTCCTTACACCATACTTGCCAACCTTGAGACCTCCAAATTCGGGAGATGGGGGGGGGGGGGGGGGGGTATATTGTAGCGTCCTGGAAGAGTTAGTGCTTCAAGGGGTTCTGGGTATTTGTTTTGTTGTGTTTACGTTGTATTACGGTGCGGATGTTCTCCCGAAATGTGTTTGTCATTCTTGTTTGGTGTGGGTTCACAGTGTGGCACATATTTGTAACAGTGTTAAAGTTGTTTATACGGCCACCCTCAGTGTGACCTGTATGGCTGTTGACCAAGTATGAATGGCATTCACTTGTGTGTGTGAAAAGCCGTAGATATTATGTGACTGCGCCGGCACGCAAAGGCAGTGCCTTTAAGGTTTATTGGTGCTCTGTACTTCTCCCTACGTCCGTGTACCACTCCGTACAGCGGCGTTTTAAAAAGTCATAAATTTTACTTTTTGAAACCGATACCGATAATTTCCGATACTACATTTTAAAGCATTTATCGGCCGATAATATCGGCAGTTCGATATTATCGGACATCTCTACTCCAAACACATCTCTCGTACCGGCTGCTGCTAATAAGGGCGACAGGTGATTAGATAACAAGCCCCAGCTGGGCAATCTACTCACCTGCCGCTGACTTCGAGGCCGGTCCTTACACCATACTTGCCAACCTTGAGACCTCCAAATTCGGGAGATGCGGGGTGGGGGGGGGGTGTATATTGTAGCGTCCTGGAAGAGTTAGTGCTTCAAGGGGTTCTGGGTATTTGTTTTGTTGTGTTTACGTTGTATTACGGTGCGGATGTTCTCCCGAAATGTGTTTGTCATTCTTGTTTGGTGTGGGTTCACAGTGTGGCGCGTATTTGTAACAGTGTTAAAGTTGTTTATACGGCCACCCTCAGTGTGCCCCGTATGGCTGTTGACCAAGTATACATTGCATTTACTTGTGTGTGTGTGAAAAGCCGTAGATATTATGATTGGGCCCGCACGCAAAGGCAGTGCCTTTATTGGCGTTCTGTACTTCTCCCTACGTCCGTGTACCACTCCGTACAGCGGCGTTTTAAAAAGTCATACATTTTACTTTTTGAAACCGATACCGATAATTTCCGATATTACATTTTAAAGCATTTATCGGCCGATAATATCGGCAGTTCGATTTTATCGGACATCTCTACTCCAAACACATCTCTCGTTCCGGCTGCTGCTAATAAGGGCGACAGGTGATTAGATAACAAGCCCCAGCTGGGCAATCTACTCACCTGCCGCTGACTTCGAGGCCGGTCCTTACACCATGCTTGCCAACTTTGAGACCTCCAAATTTGAGAGATGGTGGTGGGGGCGCGGTTGAGGTGGGCGGGGTTTGGTGGTAGCGGGGGTGTATATTGTAGCGTCCTGGAAGATTTAGTGCTGCAAGGGGTTCTGGGTATTTGTTCTGTTGTGTTTATGTCGTGTTACGGTGCGGATGTTCTCCCGGAATGGTGTGGGTTCACAGTGTGGCGCATATTTGTAACAGTGTTAAAGTTGTTTATACGGCCACCCTCAGTGTGCCCTGTATGGCTGTTGACCAAGTATACATTGCATTCAATTGTGTGTGTGTGTGAAAAGCCGTAGATATTATGTGATTGGGCCCGCACGCAAAGGCAGTGCCTTTATTGGCGTTCTGTACTTCTCCCTACGTCCGTGTACCACTCCGTACAGCTGCGTTTTAAAAAGTCATACATTTTACTTTTTGAAACCGATACCGATAATTTCCGATATTACATTTTAAAGCATTTATCGGCCGATAATATCGGCAGTTCGATTTTATCGGACATCTCTACTCCAAACACATCTCTCGTTCCGGCTGCTGCTAATAAGGGCGACGGGTGATTAGATAACAAGCCCCAGCTGGGCAATCTACTCACCTGCCGCTGACTTCGAGGCCGGTCCTTACACACCCCGCTCCGCGGCAGGCCCGCGGACCACGCCCCTCTCCACAGCCCTTTTTAGCCCCTGGTTTCATGTATCCTTGTGCTCCAGATTTTGATGTGTGTTTTTTGCAGACTTCATCCAGTCAAACCCCTCGGTCCCCTGGAACAGCATCCTCTCTCAGCCATTCCAAGAGAAACAGCTGAAAACGCTGGACTCCTCGGTCCAGTTCTAGAGAACACAGAGGTATCTGACCGTCAGATGATGATAGTTGTACCTTTTTAAAAAAAAAAAATTGGACTAAAAGATGAACTACTATACACGTGTGTCTGTTATTGGTTCTTGCAGGTGAAAGAAAGCAAAGCCAAGGGACCGTACTCCATGCTCACCAAGGAGGAACTCATCTCCCTGGTGGTAAAACAGGAGAGGCAGCTGCAGGAGAAGAGCGCCAGGATCGCTCACCTGGAGCAGTACATCGACAACCTACTTGTGCGTGTCATGGAGGAGAAACCCAGCATTCTCATGTCTCTGAAGAAGGTGGTCTAGGTGGATTCTAATGAATACAATGCTGTACTTTACACACGCTTAATAAGATCACATGTGAAAGATGGAAATTCATACACAGACACTCGACCTTTTTCTAAAACTTAGTTACATTCCAGGTTTAAGCAGTGCTGATATATATTACATGTTTAATGACGCCAACGTTTCAATCAACTGTCTGTCTTCAATGTAAGATTTGCCTTCCAGGTGTTAAAAACTATGCAGTTGTTACACGCCTTCTTGCACTGATTGTTCAATGTTTACATGATGATCTCCAGAAAAAAAGCACTTTACTTGGCTTGCTATTTTTACACTGATGAAGTATTAAACTATGCAAAACTAAATGTATTTGATGTCCCTTTAATTATGACTAGAACTTGACGTGTTTTTGTTCAATCCATCCATCTTCTTCCGCTTGTCGGAGGGAGAGTCGCGGGGGCAGCAGCCTAAGCAGAGAAGCCCACCCAGAGCGCCACCTCATCTGGCTCCTCTCGATGTGGAGGAGCAGCGGCTTTATTTTGAGCTCTTGAATGACGGCGCTTCCCATTTGTGATGTTGTCCTTTCGGTCACAGTCCAAAGCTCATGACCGGTAAAGTGAGAGCTTTGCCTTCCGGCTCAGCTCCTTCACCACGACGGATCGATACAGGTGTGAACAAGACTCTGAGGTACTTGGGGAAAGATCTCCAATGTCCATGTTCCTCCCCAACCTGGAGATGGAACTACCCATTTTTGTTATTCTCATACTTGCCAACCTTGAGACCTCCAATTTCGGGAGGTGGGGCGTGGGGGCGTGGTCGGGGGTGGTTGGGGGCGTGGTTAAGAGGGGAGGAGTATATTGACAGCTAGTCACCAAGTCAAGTATTTCATACATATTATATATATATATATATATATATATATAGATATCTACATCCTGAAAATATGCAAACAAAACTGTGTTTAGATAATTGATACTTCAAACTTGCATAAATAAATATTAAGGAATATAACATAACTTGGCTTCTGAGAGTTTCAAAATGTAATGAATAAAATGCTAAAGTTGTTGATAAACAAGCAATTATTTTAATAATTAAATATGGTCATTTTAAATGAATTATTATGATCATTTAAAATCAATTATTTAAAATATGTTTATTTTAATGTATAATTCTATGGCTGGATGTAATAAGGAGTCACGAAAAAATACAATTAATTTTGATGTTTTTAGCAAAATATAGTAAAAATGTATTTAGTTTTTTTTGTTTTTTTAATTAATAAATATATTTATTTTTAGGTAAAATAAACATAATACAATTTATCTCTAGTCTGGATGATTTAGTTCTTACCCTGTTGTCCTCCTGTCATGAAAAAAGGCTGTCCTCACTCAGGTCCGCATGGAGCTGGAGGGGGCGTGGCTTCCAGCTCCGCTGAAAATCGGGAGATTTTCGGGAGAATATTTGTCCCGGGAGTTTTTTGGGAGAGACGCTGAATTTCGGGAGTCTCCCGGAAAATTCGGGAGGGTTGGCAAGTATGGTTATTCTACTTTATTTGGGTACTGTAAATGTGCGAATAAAACAACCTTGTTTATTGCGCCATCACCAGTCCGATAAATACAAAAAAAAAATCATTTTAGTGTTTTTGTAATCGTGCAAATACTTTGAATGTTTTTCATTTTAGAGTAATATTGAAAAAAGATGTGATATCATTACCTAATTGTTTTTTAATGCAATGTGGCCTTTAATTGTGATGGGTTTTTTTTAGTTTATCAGGTGATATATGCCAGTGTTTTTCAACCACTGTGCCGCGGCACACTAGTGTGCCGTGAGATACAGTCTGGTGTGTCGTGGGAGATTATCTAATTTCACCTATTTGGGGTAAAAATATTTTTTTGCAAACCAGTAATTCTAGTCTGCAAATGATGTGTTGTTGAGTGTGGGTGCTGTCTAGACCGTGTAATACTCTTTCATATCAGTAGGTGGCAGCAGGTAGCTAATTGCTTTGTAGATGTTGGAAACAGCGGGAGGGAGGCAGCGTGCAGGTAAAAAAGGTGTTTAATGCTTAAACCAAAAACAAACAAAAGGTGAGTGCCCCTAAGAAAAGGCATTGAAGCTTAGGGAAGGCTATGCAGAACGAAACTAAAACTGAACTGGCTACAAAGTAAACAAAAACAGAATGCTGGACGACAGCAAAGACTTACTGTGGAGCAAAGACGAAGTACACACAAAGTACATCCGAAAATGACATGACTATCAACAATGTCCACACAAAGGAGGATTAAAAACAACTGAAATATCCTAGATTGCTAAAACAAAGATGTGGGAAATATCGCTCAAAGGAAGACATGAAACTGCTACAGGAAAATACCAAAAAAAAAATAGGAGCGCAAGACAAGAACTAAAACACATACACACAGGAAAACAGCAAAAAAACTCAAAATAAGTCATGGCGTAATGTGACAGGTGGTGACAGTACACCTACTTTGAGACAAGAGCTATATTGATGCATGCAGGTTATGTTTTAAAGTCATATCCAACAATTGCGACGACAAATTTTTACCGTCAACTGAGTTTCGATTTTAATGATTTCTGCTAGTGGTGTGCCTCCGCATTTTTTCAAAGCAAATAAAGCGCCTCGGCTTAAAAAAGGTTGAAATACACTCATATATGCAGTAGGCCTACACTAAAAAAACGTGAATTTCAAAATAAAAGTTATGGTATCTGTTGGTTACATGTAGCGCTGTTACAAATGTTTTTGTCACAAGCCAAAAACATGAGAAACTATAGAAAATTACTTTTTCACTGTTACAAGTACCTTTAAAAACAAAATGCATTTTTGTTTAATATTTTTGAATGTTTTCCATTTTAGAGTAATATTGAAAAAAGATGTGATGTCATTGCCTAATAGTTGTTTTTTAATGCAATGTGGCCTTTAATTGTGATTTTTCTTTTCTTAGTTTATCAGGTGATATATGCAGTAGGCCTACACTAAAAAATGTGAATTTCAAAATAAAAGGTATGGTATCTGTTAGTTACATGTAGTGATGTTACAAATGTTTTTGTCACAAGCCCAAAACATGAGAAACTATAGAAAATTACTTTTTCACTGTTACAAGTACCTTTAAAAACAATGCATTTTTGTTTAATATTTTTGAATATTTTCCATTTTAGAGTAATATTGAAAAAATATGTGATATCATTACTTAATTGTTTTTTAATGCAATGTGGCCTTTAATTGTGATTTTTTTTTTTTTAGTTTATTAGGTTAAATGTGCAGTAGGCCTACAATAAAAAACGTGAATTTCAAAATAAAAGTTATGGTATTTGTTAGTTACATGTAGCGATGTTACAAATGTTTCCTAGTGTTGTCACAAACCAAAAACATGAGAAACTATAGAAAATTACTTTTCACTGTTACAGATACCTTGAAAAACAAAACGTTTTTTTTTTGTTTTTTTTATATTTTGAATGTTTTCCATTTTAGAGTAACATTGAAAAAATATGTGATGTCATTGCCTATAGTTGCTTTTGTTTATGCAATGCGGCCTTTAATTGTGATTTTTTTTTTAGTTTATCAGGTGATATATGCAGTAGGCCTACACTAAAAAACGTGAATTTCAAAATAAAAGTTATGGTATCTGTTAGTTACATGTAGCGATGTTACAAATGTTTCCTAGTGTTGTCACAAACCAAAAACATGAGAAACTATAGAAAATTACTTTTCACTGTTACAGATACCTTGAAAAACAAAACGTTTTTTTTTTGTTTTTTTTTATATTTTGAATGTTTTCCATTTTAGAGTAACATTGAAAAAATATGTGATGTCATTGCCTATAGTTGTTTTTGTTTATGCAATGCGGCCTTTAATTGTGATTTTTTTTTTTAGTTTATCAGGTGATATATGCAGTAGGCCTACACTAAAAAACGTGAATTTCAAAATAAAAGTTATGGTATCTGTTAGTTACATGTAGCGATGTTACAAATGTTTCCTAGTGTTGTCACAAACCAAAAACATGAGAAACTATAGAAAATTACTTTTCACTGTCACAGGTACCTTTGAAAAACAAAACGTTTTTTTTTGTTGTTTTTTAATATTTTGAATGTTTTCCATTTTAGAGTAATATTGAAAAAAGATGTGATGTCATTGCCTAATAGTTGTTTTTTAATGCAATGTGGCCTTTAATTGTGATTTTTCTTTTCTTAGTTTATCAGGTGATATATGCAGTAGGCCTACACTAAAAAATGTGAATTTCAAAATAAAAGTTATGGTATCTGTTAAGTTACATGTAGCGATGTTACAAATGTTTTTGTCACAAGCCAAAAACATGAGAAACTATAGAAAATTACTTGTTCACTGTTACAAGTACCTTTAAAAACAAAATGCATTTTTGTTTAATATTTTTGAATATTTTCCATTTTAGAGTAATATTGAAAAAATATGTGATATCATTACCTAATTGTTTTTTAATGCAATGTGGCCTTTAATTGTGATTTTTCTTTTTTTAGTTTATCAGGTGATATATGCAGTAGGCCTACACTAAAAAACGTGAATTTCAAAATAAAAGTTATGGTATCTGTTAGTTACATGTAGCGATGTTACAAATGTTTTTGTCACAAGCCAAAACATGAGAAACTATAGAAAATTACTTGTTCACTGTTACAAGTACCTTTAAAAACAAAATGCATTTTTGTTTAATATTTTTGAATATTTTCCATTTTAGAGTAATATTGAAAAAATATGTGATATCATTACCTAATTGTTTTTTAATGCAATGTGGCCTTTAATTGTGATTGTTTTTTTTAGTTTATTAGGTGATATATGCAGTAGGCCTACACTAAAAAACGTGAATTTCAAAATAAAAGTTATGGTATCTGTTAGTTACATGTAGCGATGTTACAAATGTTTCCTAGTGTTGTCACAAACCAAAAACATGAGAAACTATAGAAAATTACTTTTCACTGTTACAGATACCTTGAAAAACAAAACGTTTTTTTTTTTTTTTTTTTATATTTTGAATGTTTTCCATTTTAGAGTAACATTGAAAAAATATGTGATGTCATTGCCTATAGTTGTTTTTGTTTATGCAATGCGGCCTTTAATTGTGATTTTTTTTTTTAGTTTATCAGGTGATATATGCAGTAGGCCTACACTAAAAAAACGTGAATTTCAAAATAAAAGTTATGGTATTTGTTAGTTACATGTAGCGATGTTACAAATGTTTCCTAGTGTTGTCACAAACCAAAAACATGAGAAACTATAGAAAATTACTTGTTCACTGTTACAAGTACCTTTAAAAACAAAATGCATTTTTGTTTAATATTTTTGAATATTTTCCCTTTTAGAGTAATATTGAAAAAAGATGTGATATCATTAACTTATTGTTTTTTAATGCAATGTGGCCTTTAATTGTGATTTTTTTTTTTTTAGTTTATTAGGTGATATATGCAGTAGGCCTACACTAAAAAACGTGAATTTCAAAATAAAAGTTATGGTATCTGTTAGTTACATGTAGCAATGTTACAAATGGTTCCTAGTGTCACAAACCAAAAACATGAGAAACTATAGAAAATTACTTTTCACTGTTACGTTTTGTTTTTCAAGGTAATTTTCTATAGTTTCTCATGTTTTTGGTTTGTGACAACACTAGGAACCATTTGTAACATCGCTACATGTAACTAACAGATACCATAACTTTTATTTTGAAATTCACGTTTTTTTAGTGTAGGCCTACTGCATATATCACCTAATAAACTAAATAAATAAAAAATCACAATTAAAGGCCACATTGCATTAAAAAACAATTAGGTAATGATATCACATATTTTTTCAATATTACTCTAAAATGGAAAACATTCAAAATATTTAAAAAAATAAAATACGTTTTGTTTTTCAAGGTATCTGTATTTCATTTTTTTAAATATTTTGAATGTTTTCCATTTTAGAGTAATATTGCAAAAAGATGTGATGTCATTGTCTATAGTTTTTGTTTATGCGGCCTTTAATTGTGATTTTTTTTTAGTTTATCAGGTGATGCAGTAGGCCTACACAAAATAATAAATAAATAATAATGAATTAACACACTTTACATTTGTTAACATCTCAAAGTGCTACAAAGTATTTAAAAAATATATATAGAAAGTTAGAATATATAATAAAAAATTAAAATGGAAATGAAAACATGAAAAACACTAGATACAAATAGAAATAAAAGCACTGGATAAATCAGATAGGCAAGCAGTGTATTTAAAAACAAGAAGGCAGAGAAATTAGATAAAAGCTGTGCTAAAAAGGTGGGTTTTTAGTCCCTTCTTAAAACGGTCGACCGACTGTGGTGCTCTAAGATGGTCGGGGAGAGCGTTCTAGAGTTCGGGTGCGGTCGAGCAGAAAGCCCCAAAACAACGTGAATTACAAAATAAAAGTTATAGTATTTGAGTTAAATGTAGCGATATTACAAATGTTTTACGTTAACGAGTGCATGTCTGCAAAAAGATGCCTTTATCACTGTTGCAGGTACCTTGAAAAACAATAAAACGTTTGTTGTATTTTTTTTCTCGTAATATTTATTTCTGTAGTTACATTGTAGTCACATATTTGATTAGTATTCAGCACTTCACTGTATTTGCATTATGTCGTAAAGCGGAAGCTTTCTTTCTCAATATATATATCTACACGGAACTATTTTTGTGTTGCTCTTACCATAGCTTCCGCTAAACTTCCGGGTTTGCCGGCGTGAGTTTTGGGAACGTTTTAAACGTTACTACAGCCGGCGGCGATATTTTACACACACTCAACTATTTTACACACACTCAACATGTCCGCGGCAGGTTTAAAATGTCCCAGCTGCGGTTCTCCAAACGTCGTGGAGGACGACTTGCACGCACAACGGCAGCTGGTTTGTGTCGACTGCGGCGCGGTGGTGTCGGAGGGGCTTTTGACCCATGATACCTTCGAAGGCAGAGGTACGAAGCTACTAACATGATAATCCATATATTAACTTATTTTTATTTTAGCTCATTTATTTTTATTTTTTTTGTTATTCAGTAATTATATTACATTCAAAATATCAAAATAAAATAAATATTTAACATTTTAGTTCGATGTTTTCTATAAACTATCTCTACTCATCTATCTATCTTTTATTTACTCATGTTTGCTTATTGTCTAAAAATGTCTATATCACCGCATAAAGTTTATGCAGAAAATGATTAGCAATCATTGTATGCATATTTGCTTGTGTGCGGATGTACAAACCCCGTTTCCATATGAGTTGGGAAATTGTGTTAGATGTAAATATAAACGGAATACAATGATTTGCAAATCCTTTTCGACCCATATTCAATTGAATGCACTACAAAGACAAGATATTTGATGTTCAAACTCATAAACTTTATTTTTTTTTTTACAAATAATAATTAACTTAGAATTTCATGGCTGCAACATGTGCCAAAGTAGTTGGGAAATGGCATGTTCACCACTGTGTTACATGGCCTTTCCTTTTAACAACACTCAATAAACGATTGGGAACTGAGGAAACTAATTGTTGAAGCTTTCCATCCATCCATCCATTTTCTACCGCTTATTCCCTTTGGGGTCGCGGGGGGCGCTGGAGCCTATCTCAGCTACAATCGGGCGGAAGGCGGTGTACACCCTGGACAAGTCGCCACCTCATCGCAGGGCCAACACAGATAGACAGACAACATTCACACTCTTTGAAAGTGGAATTATTTCCCATTCTTGTTTTATGTAGGGCAGTGGTTCTCAACCTTTTTTTCAGCGATGTACGCCCTGTGAACATTTTTTTAATTCAAGTACCCCCTAATCAGAGCAAAGCATTTTTGGTTGAAAAAAAGAGATAAAGAAGTAAAATACAGCACTATGTCACCAGTTTTGATTTATTAAATTGTATATCCATCCATCCATTTTCTACCACTTATTCCCTTAACAGTGCAAAAATAGTGCTCATTTGTAGTGGTCTTTCTTGAACTATTTGGGAAAAAAGATATAAAAAAATAACTAAAAACTTGTTGAAAAATAAACAAGTGATTCAATTATAAATAAAGATTTCTACACATAGAAGTAATCATCAACTTAAAGTGCCCTCTTTGGGGATTGTAATAGAGATCCATCTGGATTCATGAAATTCAAAACATTTCTTCACAAAAAAATAAATTTTTAACATCAATATTTATGGAACATGTCCACAAAAAATCTAGCTGTCAACACTGAATACTGCATTGTTGCATTTCTTTTCACAGTTCTTTTTGACAGACATTTTAGTGAGGGTCAAAACATCATGGCATGGGGGAAACTCTGGCTTTATGGTAATGAATGGAATAGCCGACTTGATTTGATGTTCAGTTTATGAACGTACATTCATATTTTGTTGAAGTATTATTCAATATATTTATAAAGGATTTTTGAATTGTTGCTATTTTTAGAATATTTTAAAAAAAATCTCACGTACCCCTTGGTATACCTTAAAGTACCCCCAGGGGTACCCGTACCCCCATTTGAGAACCACCGATGTAGAGCTTCAGTCGTTCAACAGTCCGGGGTCTCCGCTTTCGTATTTTACGCTTCATAATGCGCCACACATTTTCGATGGGAGACAGGTCTGGACTGCAGGCGGGCCAGGAAAGTACCCGCACTCTTTCTTTTTTTTTACGAAGCCACGCTGTTGTAACACGTGCTGAATGTGGCTTGGCATTGTCTTGCTGAAATAAGCAGGGGCGTCCATGAAAAAGACGGCGCTTAGATGGCAGCATATGTTGTTCCAAAACCTGTATGTACCTTTCAGCATTAATGGTGCCTTCACAGATGGGTAAGTTACCCATGCCTTGGGCACTAATGCACCCCCATACCATCACAGATGCTGGCTTTTCAACTTTGCGTCGATAACAGTCTGGATGGTTCGCTTCCCCTTTGGTCCGGATGACACGGTGTCGAATATTTCCGAAAACAATTTGAAATGTGGACTCGTCAGACCACAGAACACTTTTCCACTTTGCATGAGTCCATCTTAGATGATCTCGGGCCCAGAGAAGCCGGCGGCGTTTCTGGATGTAGCGACCAACCGTATTTAGTGAAAGTGGTTTTCTGAAGTGTTCCTGAGCCCATGTGGTGATATCCTTTAGAGATTGATGTCGGTTTTTGATACAGTGCCGTCTGAGGGATCGAAGGTCACGGTCATTCAATGTTGGTTTCCGGCCATGCCGCTTACGTGGAGTGATTTCTCCAGATTCTCTGAACCTTTTGACGATATTATGGACCGTAGATGTTGAAATCCCTAAATTTCTTGCAATTGCACTTTGAGAAACGTTGTTCTTAAACTGTTTGACTATTTGCTCACGCAGTTGTGGACAAAGGGGTGTACCTCGCCCCATCCTTTCTTGTGAAAGACTGAGCATTTTTTGGGAAGCTGTTTTTATACCCAATCATGGCACCCACCTGATCCCAATCAGCCTGCACACCTGTGGGATGTTCCAAATAAGTGTTTGATGAGCATTCCTCAACTTTATCAGTATTTATTGACACCTTTCCCAACTTCTTTGTCACGTGTTGCTGGCATCAAATTCTAAAGTTAATGATTATTTGCAAAAAAAATAAATGTTTATCAGTTTGAACATCAAATATGTTGACTTTGTAGCATATTCAACTGAATATGGGTTGAAAATGATTTGCAAATCATTGTATTCCGTTTATATTTACATCTAACACAATTTCCCAACTCATATGGAAACGGGGTGTGTGTGGGTGTGTGTGTGTGTGTGTGTGGGGGGGGGGGTAGCGTATGTATGAATGAATGTATTTGTGTACAGTACAGGCCAAACGTTTGGACACGCCTTCTCATTCAATGTGGTTTCTTTATTTTCTTGTCTATTTACATTGTAGATTGTCACTGAAGGCATCAAAACTATGAATGAACACATGTGGAGTTATCCATCCATCCATCCATTTTCTACCGCTTGTCCCTTTTGGGGTAGCGGGGGGTCGCTGCAGCCTATCTCAGCCGCATTCGGGCGGTAGGCGGGGTACACCCTGGTCAAGTCGCCACCTCCTCACAGGGCCAACACAGATAGACAGACAACATTCACACACTAGGGACCATTTAGTGTTGCCAATCAACTTATCTCCAGATGCATGTTTTTGGAGGTGGGAGGAAGCCGGAGTACCCGGAGGGAACCCACGCAGTCACGGGGAGAACATGCAAACTCCACACAGAAAGATCCCGAGCCCGGGATTGAACTCTGAACTACTCAGGACCTTCGTATTGTGAGGCACATAATAATAATAATAATAATAATAACTGGGATTTATATAGCGCTTTTCTAAGTACCCAAAGTCGCTTTACATGTAGAACCCATCATTCATTCACACCTGGTGGTGGTAAGCTACTTTCATAGCCACAGCTGCCCTGGGGTAGACTGACGGAAGCGTGGCTGCAATTTGCGCCAACGGCCCCTCCGACCACCACCTATCATTCATCATTCAGTTCACCGGTGTGAGTGGCACCAGGGGCAAAGGGTGAAGTGTCCCGCCCAAGGACACAACGGCAGCGATTTTTTTGGATGGTAAGAGGCGGGGAGCGAACCTGCAACCCTCAGGTTTCTGGCACGGTTGCTCTACCCACTACGCCATGCACTAACCCCTCTTCCACCGTGCTGTTATGTACTTAACAAACAAAGGGGTGAAATAACTGAAAACATGTTTTATATTCTAGTTTCTTCAAAATAGCCACCCTTTGCTTGCACTGAGCCTAGTCTATAAAATCCGCTACACCTCCCTGATACCGAAGTACATGTCAAACTACTTCCTTAACGTAAATGACCGCCATAACCACAACACCAGGGGGAGCTCCACTAACCACGTTAAACCCAGATTCCGATCTAACAAAGGTCTTAACTCATTCTCTTTCTATGCCACATCAATGTGGAATGCACTCCCAACAGGTGTAAAAGAAAGGGCATCTCTATCCTCCTTCAAAACCGCACTAAAAGAACACCTCCAGGCAACTTCAACCCTAAACTAACACCCTCCCTTCCTCATCATACCTCCTCGGATTGTAAATAATCAAATGTAAACAATCAAATGTAGTCACTTTTTCTTATAATTTCTGATACCCCCCCGCCCCACTCCATATCCCACACCCCGGATTGTAAATAATGTAAATAATTCAATTTATATACTGTGATGATTATCTTGTGTGATGACTGTATTATGAAAATAGTATATATCTGTATCGTGAATCAATTTAAGTGGACCCCGACTTAAACAAGTTGAAAAACTTATTCGGGTGTTGCCATTTAGTGGTCAATTGTACGGAATATGTACTTCACTGTGCAATCTACTAATAAAAGTTTCAATCAATCAATCAATGCTCTGATTACTGCTTTGCACACTCTTGGCATTCTCTCGATGAGCTTCAAGAGGTAGTCACCTGAAATACTTACTATTATGTTGGATCCACTATGGACTGGACTCTCACAATATTATGTCAGACCCACTCGACATCCATTGCATTCGGTCTCCCCTAGAGGGGGGAGGAGGGTTACCCACATATGCGGTCCTCTCCAAGGTTTCTCATAGTCATTCACATCGACGTCCCACTGGGGTGAGTTTTTCCTTGCCCTTATGTGGGCTTTGTACCGAGGTTGTCGTTGTGGCTTGTGCAGCCCTTTGAGACACTTGTGATTTAGGGCTATATAAATAAACATTGATTGATTGAATGATTGAATAGTTTTCACTTCACAGGTGTCATAGTTTTGATGTGACAATCTACAATGTAAATAGTCATGAAAATAAAGAAAACGCATTGAAATAAGAAGGTGTGTCCAAACTTTTGGCCTGTACTGTATATATATATATATATATATATGTATGTATGAATAATTGTGTGTATGTATTTGTGTGGCTACTTTTGCAGTGGTTAACTTCATTGGGCACCACCAGGGGGCGTTCAAGTGGCCGAGCATCAAAGTGGTTGCCATTGACTACTTTTTGTTTCTTTTCTGTCATGTTGGATTTTGCAACTGCAACCCTGTGATGTTGCCTAATGTAACTTTTTATACACGTCCAAAACAGACCACACCATACTATATCAAGTGTATACCATTAGCATAATGTGAGGTGCAAACTGACTAATGGCTTTTTTTTCCATCCGTTTTTTTTTACAGATGTAAGCTACAGTTGGACAGCAGCCGTGGCTAAAAAGCCCTGTCTAAACCAGATAAACGGTGAGCTAATCGCTTAAGTGTTTGTTTAAACTCGCTGCCGTGATTTATCGTCCACCTTTGTCCCACCCGCACAGGCCAGCAGCGAGTCAAAGCCATATGCCGAGCTCTCCGGGTCAACAAGGAGATCGAGGACCTATCGAAGACGTACTTTGCGCAGGCCTACGAGCACCAGAGTTTCATCTACGTCAGCCTGCAGAAGAAGGAGAACCTGGCCGGCTGCTGCGTCCTGCTCAGCTGCAGGCAGCTCGATTGGCCCATCACCATGGGAACCATCAGCTGCCTACTAGAGGCGGACACGTTGATGGTGGGGGCTGTTTACCAGGAATTGATCAAGAGTCTCAAGATCCAGGCGCCGCTCGTCAACGTCACCGACTTAATGGAGGCACATTGTCAAGAGTAAGTAGTAAGGCACATTGTCAAGAGTAAGTAGTAAAGCAGCGGTGATTTGGTGCAAAAAAAGGTAAAAGGGCCTTTTTAATGACAGTAATATGTCTTCCTGGAGCTTGTTTATGAGCAGAAAATATGAGAAAAATCCATCATATTCCTTACTTGCTCATGCCAGTTTTAAGAGAAAAGGCTGCACAACACGTCTTAAAATACATAGTATAACATGGGCCCTTTTAATAAAAATTATGTGTCTTTTTTTTTTAAAACACAATGAAACCTCATAATTAGTCTTAACTTGTACAATTTGCAAACCAACCCAAATTCAAATATTATAAACATAAATAAAGTGATGCAGCATTCATATTAACAGTGAGTGCACCATTTAAAGTTAAAGTACCAATGATTGTCACACACACATACCTGCCAACTACTCCGGTTTTCCCGTAATTCGTACGGTTTTCATCAACCTATTCCGGGTTTTCGGTTGCAGTGATAAAAAATACGGTTTTTCATTAATTAAAAAAAAAAAAAGGGTGAAAACTACGCGAATTGCACCTTGTGCAGACAAGATTTTTCGATCGGACACGGAGGAATTAGCGATGTAAAAGACCACGTTGGGACAAAAAAACACAAGTCTAATGCCGTTGCTAGCGATACAAGTGGAAAACTTTCAACGTTTTTCGTCGCCCAAACAGATTCTTTGGATGTGATAAATGCCGAAGTTTTATTTACGGAGGCAATAATTGAGCATGGATTTCCAATCGCACTGGCTGATCACATGGGACAGTTAAATGTTTGTAATGCAACCTTTAAAAATCATTATGCGGTGATCGCGGTCCCAAAAATAAACTTTTCTTGCATGATAATGTCCAGAAAAATTCGCTTTATATTACTATAGAGTCCTTTTAACGAATGAGTTTGATGGTTTATCACAAACCTTAAATGAAAGAAGTCCTTTGTTCTCCTGCACCATATGCGCTTTGGCCTTGCTTCGTGTTTGGTGCGCAATCCTGTCGGCTGTATTTCACAGCACGACATACTGTTAAAAGTGTTTATACTATTTATGCTTTCAAGTCCAAGTTGAAGAAATCTTGTTAAATGTTGACAGCATAACTACCAAAATACAGAAGTATGTCCTTAATATTTTTGCAGTGCTATTTCTGTTGAAAAGTTAAAATGATTACATTAGAGATGTGATGTGCCACTTTTCAAGTGTCTGATGGCTTAAATTAATTTTCATTAATTTTTCATATTTTGAATTCTTTTGAAAGGCTTACAAAAAAACTACATTTGAATTGTAATTCCATGCTATTGACAGGACTATTAATTTTAATGAAGTTAGCTTACCATGTTTACAGTATGATAATTGTGATAGAAATGTGAATTTTAGGCACAGAATATTTTTTACAATTGAACAAGGCAGTAGATTATACAAGCTTGGACAGAAAGTTAATAATGACACCAATTTTTTTTTTAATGGAATTGTTTAGTACTGTTTTACCATTTGTTTACTGTAAAAAGTGTTTATACTGTTTATACTTTCAATTAACAAATTGAAGTCTTGTGAAAGGTTGACAGGATAACTGGCATTAACTGTCAAAATAATTTCAAACTATTGAAGTTAGCTTACAGAATAAACATGTCAATCAACCCATATGATTTTTGCTGTAATATTTTTGTTTTGAAAAGTCACTGTGACTGATAGAAAAGTGATGGTTTTAGCAACATTTTAACCTGTCTGAATGCTAATAATCATTTTGCGTCGGGGGGCGAAGCCCTGAACCCTCCACCAGGACTTTGTCCTGGACCTACCGGGGCCTGCGGCCCTTGGACCCTGGCTACTAGGTTTTTCTGATTTCAAAAGTTGGCAGGTATGCACACACACTAGGTGTGGCGAAATTATTCCCTGCATTTGACCCATCACCCTTGATCACCCCCTGGGAGGTGAGGGGAGCAGTGGGCAGCAGCGGTGGCCGCGCCCGGGAATCATTTTTGGTGATTTAACCCCCAATTCCAACCCTTGATGCTGAGTGCCAAGCAGGGAGGTAATGGGTCCCACTTTTATAGTCTTTGGTATGACTCGGCCGGGGTTTGAACTCACAACCTACCCATCTCAGGGCGGACACTCTAACCACTAGGCCACTGAGTAGGTTTAGTTGTCTTTTTACCCTTTAATATACAATGGCTAGCTTATTTTTACTGTTTTAAAAATGTTAAAAAGCACAAAGCATACATGTCAGGCTGCGTCAGACAATTTTTTTATTTTATTTTTTATTTTGATGGATTTTTTTTTACTCTTTTAAGCTAAAAATCTCCCTCCAGGATTTCGCAGGCTTTTGGGGGGATTTGCGCTAGCATTTTCAAAAAGTTGCGATGCTTTAAGGCTATTTCTGTTAACATTACATCCACTTGTGATTTTAATCATTTTTGATCAGTTTACCAGGTTCACTCTTGGGCTTTTTTGAGATGCGTAAATTTGCAGGAGTTCTTCCCAAAATGCAAAGGAAACTAGGGTTTTTTGGGGGGTAAAAGTTGCAATTAATTGTTGTGACTTTCTGTCTGTAATTATGATAGGGAAATTAGCTGAATTAAAGGTACTTAATTTTAACAGAAAGAGTGAAAAAAAAATGTCCAAAATGGGCTTTATTCAGTCACGTGTGAGTTACTGCAAAGGAATACTAAAAATGAAATGAAATCCCTGCTAAAACATGGGGAAAAAAGCCTTCACAATAAAAAATAATTTATGCTAAAGAAATGTAAACACTGGAAACTTAAAGCTTAAAGCCGACGGTTAGTAATACCGTCTAATTTTTTAATTACAAAAAAAAACGTCATTTATTCAGTCGCATGCGCACTAGCGTCGTTTGGCTTGATATTCATGGCGGACAAGCTACACGGACTTTGCTCCGGTGATTTCCCTTCGGTGTAAACGGAGCCAAGCGCTTGGTTTAACGTCATTTTCCCTCACTTCCTGCCGTGCGTTTAAGAGCGCACTGCTGTGTTTAGATGGAGACAGGTGTGGACAATATTGGAGACAGACACACTTGTCCCCACTAATAGTATACAGCAAAGGAGAAAACTATTTGATGTTGCTTTTATTTTGTCAATACAGCGTCCATCAGCTGCTGTGACTGAGAGTTAATGAGGTGAGGAAACATGCAGCAGGCGATCTGTCATGAATGTTGTCACAACTTGTTTATAAAGTCTTTAGTTTGTTTACTGGGATGCTCACTCATCCTTTATTTAACTGCAAACTGTATCAGTGTTCAATTAACATCAATACTAGCTAAAATGTTTTGTCATCTCATCGAATTGAACGCAGGCTGTGAAGATTGTGTATTCGATGTGAGAGGTGTCACTCCTTTACTGTATGTTGGCCAAACTGTTGTACTGATAGGAGGCGTTGGAGAAGAACAAAGCTTAATTATTAGACTTCATCGTCATTAGCCAAACTGTTTTGAGTTTTATATTAATATCAAAAAGTAAACGCCATGTTTTTTTACATTTCTTGTGTTTTTTTTCATGTCACAAAGGTGTCACTTCAAAAACCATTCATGTGACACAACATTTTGTTGATGTTTAATTGTGTATAGTTAATTCTTATACGACATATTTTCTGCTCAAACTCTGAATGGGTCTGTCCCGATACAGCATCTACAAGTACATATAAATGTACATTACTTAAAAACATAGATAAATAATTAAATCAGTAAATTAGTAAAATGTGATTACCGTATTAAATTTGTAAAAATAGAGATAAAGGCATCATGGTAGTGACAAAAAGCTGTATTTAAAAAAACAAAACATTTGTATGTATATATACAGGTATATGTATATATATAAATAAATAAATAAATAAAAATACAAAAATAAATAAATAAAATATATATATTTTTTTTATTTATATATATATATATATATATATATATATAAATATATAAAATAAATATATATAGTTTTTTACTTTATGTATATAAAATGTATATATGTATATTTATATATATATATTTTTTATATATATATATAGAATATATATATATTATATATTTTATATATATAAAACAATTTTTTTTTTTTTATTAATTTTTTAAATGTATTTATATATGTGTGTATATGTATATATATATATATATATATATATTTACACATATATATAAATACATTAAAAAAATTAATTAAAAAATATATATATATTTATTTTTTTAATTTATTTATATATATATATATATATATATATATAAATTTTAAAAAATAAATATATATCTTTTTATTATTTATATATATATATATATATATATATATATATATATATATAAATTAAAAAAATAAATATATATTTTTTTTTAAATTAATTTTTTTAATGTATTTATATATATGTGTAAATATATATATATATATATATATATATATATATATATATATATATATATATATATATATATATATATATATATATATATACACACATATATATATAAATACATTTAAAAATATATATATATATTTTTTATATATATAAAATATAAAAATATAAATATATATATATATATATCCATCCATCCATCAATTTTCTACCGCTTATTCCCTTTGGGGTCGCGGGGGGCGCTGGAGCCTATCTCAGCTACAATCGGGCGAAAGGCGGGGTACACCCTGGACAAGTCGCCACCTCATATATATATATATATATATACAGGTAAAAGCCAGTAAATTAGAATATTTTGAAAAACTTGATTTATTTCAGTAATTGCATTCAAAAGGTGTAACTTGTACATTATATTTATTCATTGCACACAGACTGATGCATTCAAATGTTTATTTCATTTAATTTTGATGATTTGAAGTGGCAACAAATGAAAATCCAAAATTCCGTGTGTCACAAAATTAGAATATTACTTAAGGCTAATACAAAAAAGGGATTTTTAGAAATGTTGGCCAACTGAAAAGTATGAAAATGAAAAATATGAGCATTTACAATACTCAATACTTGGTTGGAGCTCCTTTTGCCTCAATTACTGCGTTAATGCGGCGTGGCATGGAGTCGATGAGTTTCTGGCACTGCTCAGGTGTTATGAGAGCCCAGGTTGCTCTGTTAGTGGCCTTCAACTCTTCTGCGTTTTTGGGTCTGGCATTCTGCATCTTCCTTTTCACAATACCCCACAGATTTTCTATGGGGCTAAGGTCAGGGGAGTTGGCGGGCCAATTTAGAACAGAAATACCATGGTCCGTAAACCAGGCATGGGTAGATTTTGCGCTGTGTGCAGGCGCCAAGTCCTGTTGGAACTTGAAATATCCATCTCCATAGAGCAGGTCAGCAGCAGGAAGCATGAAGTGCTCTAAAACTTGCTGGTAGACGGCTGCGTTGACCCTGGATCTCAGGAAACAGAGTGGACCGACACCAGCAGATGACATGGCACCCCAAACCATCACTGATGGTGGAAACTTTACACTAGACTTCAGGCAACGTGGATCCTGTGCCTCTCCTGTCTTCCTCCAGACTCTGGGACCTCGATTTCCAAAGGAAATGCAAAATTTGCATGGTTGGGTGATGGTTTGGGGTGCCATGTCATCTGCTGGTGTCGGTCCACTCTGTTTCCTGAGATCCAGGGTCAACGCAGCCGTCTACCAGCAAGTTTTAGAGCACTTCATGCTTCCTGCTGCTGACCTGCTCTATGGAGATGGAGATTTCAAGTTCCAACAGGACTTGGCGTCTGCACACAGCGCAAAATCTACCCGTGCCTGGTTTACGGACCATGGTATTTCTGTTCTAAATTGGCCCGCCAACTCCCCTGACCTTAGCCCCATAGAAAATCTGTGGGGTATTGTGAAAAGGAAGATGCAGAATGCCAGACCCAAAAACGCAGAAGAGTTGAAGGCCACTATCAGAGCAACCTGGGCTCTCATAACACCTGAGCAGTGCCAGAAACTCATCGACTCCATGCCACGCCGCATTAACGCAGTAATTGAGGCAAAAGGAGCTCCAACCAAGTATTGAGTATTGTACATGCTCATATTTTTCATTTTCATACTTTTCAGTTGGCCAACATTTCTAAAAATCCCTTTTTTGTATTAGCCTTAAGTAATATTCTAATTTTGTGACACACGGAATTTTGGATTTTCATTTGTTGCCACTTCAAATCATCAAAATTAAATGAAATAAACATTTGAATGCATCAGTCTGTGTGCAATGAATAAATATAATGTACAAGTTACACCTTTTGAATGCAATTACTGAAATAAATCAAGTTTTTCAAAATATTCTAATTTACTGGCTTTTACCTGTGTATATATATATATATATAAAATGTATATATATATTTTTTAAATTTATATATATATAAAATGTGTATATATATACATTTTATATATATAAAATATATAAAATATATATATATATATATAATATATTTTATATATATATAAAAAAAAATATATTTTTTTTTAATTTAATTGTTTTAATATATATATATATGTACAGTATATATATATATGTGTGTGTGTATATATATATATGTACAGTATATATATATATATATGTGTGTGTATATATATATATATATATATATATATATATATATATATATATATATGTGTATATATATATGTATATACCGTATTTTTCGGACTATAAGTCGCAGTTTTTTTCATAGTTCTCCAGTGCGATTTATATATGTTTTTTTCCTTCTTTATTATGCATTTTCGGCAGGTGCGACTTATACTCCGGTGCGACTTATACTCAGAAAAATACGGTACATGCCCTCCTTTAAGGCATGTTGCCTTGACCTTAAAAAGTAAAAATTTGAGGCCTGATTTTATACGCGTTTTCTTTTCTCCTCATCAGATATAAAATAACCCCCCATGACGTGCATGAAGACCTTGCCGAGGACCACCGTGATTTGAACAAACGAGCCCTGGCCTTGGTGGAAGTGGCCGCCGACTCCTTGATCGTGACAGGACGCAAACCCATCCCCTTGATGATGGCCACGGTCTTCCTGGCCTGGCAGTCCTTGAACCCCAACCGGGTTCGCCTCAAAATGACCCTGGAGAAGTTCTGTCTCATCGCCAAGATGAGGAAGCACAAGGCGGCCATGACGAGAGTGGCCGAGATAAAAGGGGCGCTCTGCAAACTGGGCAAGGAGATCCCCTGGGTCACGGACGCGGTGACTCCGGAGAACGTCGTCAAGCACGTGGAGGATATCGTCAAGAACAGGTCCGCTTTGTTACGGAGCGCTTTGAGGACCCATGAGGCGGCTTTGCAGCAGGACAGCGACGAGCCGACAACCCCCGAAAAGGCCGAGCAGCCAGCAGACGACGAGAGTGAAGCTGCTCAACGTCCACAACCAAACTGGGGGAACAGGGTGCTTTTCGCACCCCCGTGCGTGACTCGCCCCAAGAAAAGGAAAGTGGAACCGGAAAGTCTGAAAGATGTGACGGGTGACGAGGACATCTCTGATGGGGAGATCGATTCGTACATTCGCACCCCGCGGGAGGCCAGGGAGTTCGCTTTGTCACAGGCGGCGTTACTGGCGCAGAGTGAGACCAGCAAATGAGGTCAGTGAGGAATGACGCTGTAGTCCATACACAAAATGATGTACGTTTATCCCAAATTATTGCAGTACACTAGCTGCATCCCCACCAAAAAATAGACACTATAATGTGCAAGGTCAGCAAAATTAAGCACATAACATTACGGATATATTTGTATTTATTGTTTGTAATTATGTTATATTATTGCAAGTTTCTCAGCACATTATGTTAAGTAATGCAACTTTTTGTATAT
Organism: Nerophis lumbriciformis; assembly: GCF_033978685.3. NCBI lineage: Eukaryota > Metazoa > Chordata > Actinopteri > Syngnathiformes > Syngnathidae > Nerophis > Nerophis lumbriciformis. The sequence continues at coordinate 8,059,256 of NC_084579.2, read as the reverse complement.
GGTGTTTAAAAGAAAGAAATAAAAACCTCTTTGAATAACTACTGAAATGTGTCATTAATTAATTATAATTGGATTAAATACATAATTAAGGTGTCATTAATTTAATTTAAAAGTACATTTAATTATTTGATTTATTATTATTAGTCAATTCATTATATGATTTAATCACATATTTCACGATTAAATTATCCCAAATGTTCATGAAATAAATTAAATTGTGAAATAACTATACCATGAATTTATTAGATTTATCATTAAATCATAAAGTAGTTTATTAAATTGGGAAATAATATGAAATAATTATTTACATCATCAAATAACGAATTGACAATTAACAGATATAATTAATTAAATAATGAAATTATTAATTGATAGTGAAATAATTAACTAAAGCAGGGTCCCCCAACCTTTTTTCCACCAGGGACCGGTTTAATGTATGCATTATTTTCACGGACAGGCTTTCTACTGTACGTGTGGCAGATAAAAACAGCGAAAAAATTAACATTGTATATGTCCATTAATGTGCATTGTCCCATGTACTATATAACAAAGGAGTAATATATTAACAAGCTTATTAGTGTTTAGTGGGACAGGCGGAAGTTAAGTTGGAGAAAATGCGTTAGTTCATAAATTAATTTGTGTTTCTGTGCGGCCCGGTAGCGAATGCATCACGGACCGGTACCGGTCCTCGGACCAGTGGTTGCGGACCACTGAACTAAAGGATTAAATAATCACATATAATTTTAGTTGTGTCCCATTTGACCCTCCATACTATTTTAGTTTTACCATGTTTATTTATTATTGCAGTTTTTTTTGGGGGGGGGTATTCGACTATAAAAGTGGTTGTATATGTCATACTTGCCAACCCTCCCGGATTTTCCGGGAGACTCCCGAAATTCAGCGCCTCTCCCGAAAACCTCCCGGGACAAATTTTCTCCCGAAATTCAGGCGGACTCAGGTCCTCCACAATATAAAAAAGCGTACCTGCCCAATCACGTTATAACTATAGAATGATGGAGGGCGAGTTCTAGGTTTCTTACGTGGGTTTATTGTTAGGCAGTTTCATTAACGTCCTCCCAGCGTGGCAACAACACACAACAACAGCAGTCACTTTTTTGTATACCGTAAAGCAGCAATGTTGTGACACTCTTAAACAGGACAATACTGCCATCTAGTGCATTTGATGAAAGCACTTTTGTGCGTGCCACACAGCAATGCATCATCAGAGAGGGTGTTCAGCATGGTTCGAAAAATAGTGACAGAGAATAGAACAAGGATGGACAATTCAACCCTTAACTCAACAATGAGTAGATGAGTGTTATGTGTGTGTATATGTGTAAATAAATGAACACTGAAATTCAAATATTTATTTTATATATAAATATAAATAATAAAATATATATATATAATATATATATATATAATAAAATATATATATATATATATATATATACAGTGGGGCAAAAAAGTATTTAGTCAGCCACCAATTGTGCAAGTTCTCCCACTTAAAATGATGATAAAAGGTCTGTAATTTTCATCATAGGTACACTTCAACTGTGAAAGACAGATTGTGAAAAAAAATCCAAGAATTCACATTGTAGGAATTTTAAAGAATCTATTTGTAAATTATGGTGGAAAATAAGTATTTGGTCAATAACAAAAATTCAACTCAATACCTTGTAATATAACCTTTGTTGGCAATAACAGAGGTCAAACGATTACTATAGGTCTTTACCAGGTTTGCACACACAGTAGCTGGTATTTTGGCCCATTCCTCCATGCAGATCTTCTCGAGAGCAGTGATGTTTTGGGGCTGTCGCCGAGCAACACGGACTTTCAACTCCCTCCACAGATTTTCTATGGGGCTGAGGTCTGGAGACTGGCTAGGCCACTCCAGGACTTTCAAATGCTTCTTACGGAGCCACTCCTTCGTTGCCCGGGCGGTGTGTTTGGGATCATAGTCATGCTGGAAGACTCTGCCATGTTTCATCTTCAAAGCTCTCACTGATGGAAGGAGGTTTTGGCTCAAAATCTCACGATACATGGCCCCATTCATTCTTTCCTTAACACAGATCAGTCGGCCTGTCCCTTTAGAAGAAAAACAGCCCCAAAGCATGATGTTTCCACCCCATGCTTCACGGTAGGTATGGTGTTCTTGGGATGCAACTCAGTATTCTTCTTCCTCCAAACACGACGAGTTGAGTTTATACCAAAAAGTTCTATTTTGGTTTCATCTGACCACATGACATTCTCCCAATCCTCTTCTGTATCATCCATGTGCTCTCTGGCAAACTTCAGAAGGGCCTGGACATGCACTGGCTTAAGCAGGGGGACACGTCTGGCACTGCAGTATTTGATTCCCTGTCGGCGTAGTGTGTTACTGATGGTAACCTTTGTTACTTTGGTCCCAGCTCTCTGCAGGTCATTCACCAGGTCCCCCGTGTAGTTCTGGGATTTTTGCTCACCGTTCTCATGATCATTTTGACCCCACGGGATGAGATCTTGCGTGGAGCCCCAGATCGAGGGAGATTATCAATGGTCTTGTATGTCTTCCATTTTCTGATAATTGCTCCCACAGTTGATTTTTTCACACCACGCTGCTTGCCTATTGTAGAAATACTCTTCACAGTCTGGTGCAGGTCTACAATTCTTTTCCTGGTGTCCTTTGACAGCTCTTTGGTCTTGGCCATAGTGGAGTTTGGAGTCTGACTGTTTGAGGCTGTGGACAGGTGTCTTTTATACAGATAACGAGTTCAAACAGGTGCCATTATAACAGGTAACGAGTGGAGGACAGAAGAGCTTCTTAAAGAAGAAGTTACAGGTCTGTGAGAGCCAGAGATCTTCCTTGTTTGAAGTGACCAAATACTTATTTTCCACCATAATTTACAAATCAATTCTTTAAAATTCCTACAATGTCAATTCCTGGATTTTTTTTTCACATTCTGTCTCTCACAGTTGAAGTGTACCTATGATGAAAATTACAGACCTCTGTCATCATTTTAAGTGGGAGAACTTGCACAATTGTTGGCTGACTAAATACTTTTTTGCCCCACTGTATATATACATATATATATATATATATATATATATATATATATATATATATATATATATATATATATATATACACATATATAGCTAGAATTCACTGAACGTCAAGTATTTCTTATATATATATATATATATATATATATATATATATATATATATATATATATATATTTATATATATATGAAATACTTGGTGAATTCTAGCTGTAAATATACTCCTCCCCTTTTAGCCACGTCCCCAACCACGCCCCCCTCCCCCCACCTCCCGAAATCGGAGGTCTCAAGGTTGGCAAGTATGGTATATGTTGCTTATTAAAAATATATGTAGGAAGATACATAAACTGAATCCAATATTCTAGAGTCTTTTTCTTTTCTTTTTTTTGTTTCAGTCTTTATTCATAGCATCTGTCATAATACACAGTTGATTTATATACAGCAGCAAATATGAGGAGAATGAAACAAAAACAGATTCTCCACTAATAAAATCACCACCAAGTATCAGTTATACAGACATTCTTCCTTCAAAACATCTTCACGACAAGCGTTAAAAACATGTCCGTTATTTGGATTCAAGTCAATTCATTGTAAACATGATGACAAATAACGCCATACAATTACTGAGCGGCCCGCAATATCCATTAGGCAAAGCGGTAAAAAGGTTGTCCAACGAGACAACATAAGACAATAAATTAAATGGCACACCAGCAGGCAACACAAATCATCAGCGATTGATTTACAAAACTTCCCAGCGGAATTCACACATTTCCTTGCTGCCGCTTGTCGCTAGGCAGACTTTATAAGGCTCGGTCATAAGGGTGTGACAGCACACCATAATCACGGTTTGTTCGGTACGTATCTCGGTTATAAAGTCACGGTTTGGTTTATTTTTGGTACAGTTATGAAACTTAATTCCAAACAAAACCGCTCTGCTTTATTGTTTTTTATATATATATATATATATATATATATATATATATATATATTATACAGTGAAACATGCGAGCAAGCGTCTAGAGCAGGCCTGGGCAATTATTTTGACTCGGGGGCCACATTTAGAGAAAAAAAATGTGTCTGGGGGCCGGTATATCTATTTTTAGGAACACTAATACAAAACCTCACAATAATGTCTGATTGAATGCTAAAAACGTTATGACAGACCGACTTAAAAAACATAATGGAATTTTACATTTTTCTATGAAGGATAAAACACTGAATATTGACAAAATATGAGCGTCACACCCCTTTTCGATCGACATCTTTTACAATCAGTATCTCAGGTAACTAGGACTGTTTTGTGTCTTAGTAAGTCAATATTTACTAAGTCAAAATAATGACTAAGTCAAATGAATGACTTAACTGTAAATAAGCGTTTGGAAAAAAAGAGTGAATTGACTTATAAGACAAAATAATGACCTACTCAGTATCTCAGGTAACTAGGACTGTTTTGTGTCTAAGTAAGTCAATATTTACTAAGTCAAAATAATGACTAAGACTTAGTAAATATTGACTTACTAAGACACAAAACAGTCCTAGTTACCTGAGATACTGAGTAGGTCATTATTTTGTCTTAATAAGTCAATATTTACTAAGTCAAAATAATGACTAAGTCAAATTAATGACTTAACTGTAAATAAGCGTTTGAAAAAAAGAGTGAATTGACTTATAAGACAAAATAATGACCTACTCAGTATCTCAGGTAACTAGGACTGTTTTGTGTCTTAGTAAGTCAATATTTACTAAGTCAAAATAATGACTACCGTATTTTTCGGACTATAAGTCGCAGTTTTTTCATAGTTTGGCCGGGCCCAGTGCGATTTATATATGTTTTTTTCCTTTTTTATTATGCATTTTCGGCAGGTGCGACTTATACTCTGAAAAATACGGTACGTCAAATTAATGACTTAACTGTAAATAAGCGTTTGAAAAAAAGAGTGAATTGACTTATAAGACAAAATAATGACCTACTCAGTATCTCAGGTAACTAGGACTGCTTTGTGTCTTAGTAAGTCAATATTTACTAAGTCAAAATGATGACTACCGTATTTTTCGGACTATAAGTCGCAGTGTTTTTCATAGTTTGGCCGCGTTCCAGTGCGACTTATATATGTTTTTTTCCTTTTTTATTATGCATTTTCGGCAGGTGCGACTTATACACAGGTGCGACTTATACTCTGAAAAATACGGTAAGTCAAATTAATGACTTAACTGTAAATAAGCGTTTGAAAAAAAGAGTGAATTGACATATAAGACAAAGTAATGACATACTCAGTATCTCAGGTAACTAGGACTGTTTTGTGTCTTAGTAAGTCAATATTTACTAAGTCAAAATAATGACTAAGTCAAATGAATGACTTAACTGTAAATAAGCGTTTGAAAAAAAGAGTGAATTGACTTATAAGACAAAATAATGACATACTCAGTATCTCAGGTAACTAGGACTGTTTTGCGTCTTAGTAAGTCAATATTTACTAAGTCAAAATAATGACTAAGACTTAGTAAATATTGACTTACTAAGACACAAAACAGTCCTAGTTACCTGAGGTACTGAGTAGGTCATTATTTTGTCTTAATAAGTCAATATTTACTAAGTCAAAATAATGACCTACTCAGTATCTCAGGTAACTAGACTTTGTGTTTTAGTAAGTCAATATTTACTAAGTCAAAAAAATGACTAATTCAAATTAATGACTTAACTGTAAATAAGCGTTTGAAAAAAAGAGTGAATTGACTTATAAGACAAAATAATGACCTACTCAGTATCTCAGGTAACTAGGACTGTTTTGTGTCTTAGTAAGTCAATATTTACTAAGTCAAAATAATGACTACCGTATTTTTCGGACTATAAGTCGCAGTTTTTTTCATAGTTTGGCCGGGCTCCAGTGCGACTTATATATGTTTTTTTCCTTTTTTATTATGCATTTTCGGCAGGTGCGACTTATACTCCGGTGCGACTTATACTACGAAAAATACGGTAAGTCAAATGAATGACTTAACTGTAAATAAATGTTTGAAAAAAAGACTGAATTGACTTATAAGACAAAATAATGACCTACTCAGTATTTCAGGTAACTAGGACTGCTTTGTGTCTTAGTAAGTCAATATTTACTAAGTCAAAATAATGACTATTGTATTTTTCGGACTATAAGTCGCAGTTTTTTTCATAGTTTGGCCGGGCTCCAGTGCGACTTATATGTTTTTTCCTTTTTTATTATGCATTTTCGGCAGGTGCGACTTATACTCCAGTGCGACTTATACTCTGAAAAATACGGTAAGTCAAATGAATGACTTAACTGTAAATAAGCGTTTGAAAAAAAGAGTGAATTGACTTATAAGACAAAATAATGACCTACTCAGTATCTCAGGTAACTAGGACTGTTTTGTGTCTAAGTAAGTCAATATTTACTAAGTCAAAATAATGACTAAGACTTAGTAAATATTGACTTACTAAGACACAAAACAGTCCTAGTTACCTGAGATACTGAGTAGGTCATTATTTTGTCTTAATAAGTCAATATTTACTAAGTCAAAATAATGACTAAGTCAAATTAATGACTTAACTGTAAATAAGCGTTTGAAAAAAAGAGTGAATTGACTTATAAGACAAAATAATGACCTACTCAGTATCTCAGGTAACTAGGACTGTTTTGTGTCTTAGTAAGTCAATATTTACTAAGTCAAAATAATGACTACCGTATTTTTCGGACTATAAGTCGCAGTTTTTTCATAGTTTGGCCGGGCCCAGTGCGATTTATATATGTTTTTTTCCTTTTTTATTATGCATTTTCGGCAGGTGCGACTTATACTCCAGTGCGACTTATACTCTGAAAAATACGGTAAGTCAAATGAATGACTTAACTGTAAATAAGCGTTTGAAAAAAAGAGTGAATTGACTTATAAGACAAAATAATGACATACTCAGTATCTCAGGTAACTAGGACTGTTTTGTGTCTTAGTAAGTCAATATTTACTAAGTCAAAATAATGACAACCGTATTTTTCGGACTATAAGTCGCAGTTTTTTTCATAGTTTGGCCTGGCTCCAGTGCGACTTATATATGTTTTTTTCCTTTTTTATTATGCATTTTCGGCAGGTGCGACTTATACTCCGGTGCGACTTATACTCTGAAAAATACGGTAAGTCAAATGAATGACTTAACTGTAAATAAGCGTTTGAAAAAAAGAGTGAATTGACTTATAAGACAAAATAATGACCTACTCAGTATCTCAGGTAACTAGGACTGCTTTGTGTTTTAGTAAGTCAATATTTACTAAGTCAAAATAATGACTACCGTATTTTTCGGACTATAAGTCGCAGTTTTTTTCGACTTATATATGTTTTTTTCCTTTTTTATTATGCATTTTCGGCAGGTGCGACTTATACTCCGGTGCGACTTATACTCTGAAAAATACGGTAAGTCAAATTAATGACTTAACTGTAAATAAGCGTTTGAAAAAAAGAGTGAATTGACTTATAAGACAAAATAATGACCTACTCAGTATCTCAGGTAACTAGGACTGTTTTGTGTCTTAGTAAGTCAATATTTACTAAGTCAAAATAATGACTACCGTATTTTTCGGACTATAAGTCGCAGTTTTTTTCCAGAGTTTGGTCGCGCTCCAGTGCGACTTATATATGTTTTTTTTCCTTTTTTATTATGCATTTTCGGCAGGTGCGACTTATACTCTGAAAAATACGGTAAGTCAAATGAATGACTTAACTGTAAATAAGCGTTTGGAAAAAAAAGAGTTAAAAGTGGGGCCACATGCTGACATATGCTGCAAACCATTCCAAAAAAAAGAGTCGTATCTTTTGCCGTTGCGCCGTTACAAGACCACACCTGCGGTGCGGTGATTGACGGGCACTCCGACGCGGCGGCGGCACTTGAGCATCTTCCTCAGCTCCGCTCGGAAGCGGTCGTGCAGCCAGGCGTAGAGGAAGGGGTTGCAGCAGGAGGAGGTCATGGCGCACAGGTGGCAGAGCAGCTGGATGAGCAGGAAGAAGCGCTTGTTGATGAGCGTGATGTCCACGTCCCGCAGCATGTTGAACACGTGGATAGGCAGCCAGCACGCGGCGAAGGCGAACACCAGGAGGGCCACCAAGCGGAAGATCTTCCTCTTCCGGGTTTGCTGGGCGGCGGCCCTCTCCTGCGTCCTGTGACCGGGGGCCACGCACTTCTTCAGTTTGACGCTGATGCACAAGTACGACACGAAGACGGCGGACAGGGGCAGGACGTAGGTGACCAGCAGGGTGCTGTAGGCGTACACCCGCCGCTCCCTCTCTTGGCCCAACCAGAACTCCTCGCAGATGGTGAAGCCCTCCTCTTTGAACTCCACGTGATAGGTGTGGCTCACCGCGGGGGCCACCAGGCCGCAGGACGTCAGCCAGATTCCTGCCAGGACCAAGGCGCAGGTGGTCACAGAGGTGCGCTTCTTGAGGGGGTGGACTGTCGCGTAGAACCTGAAATAATAAGGTTAATATAGCGAGCTCAACAACCATCCAAGCATCTCCTGCAAAATTGCAAGTCAAAGATCCTTTATACAACAGGAGCTCTCTGCTGTTTTTTAAGTTCCACTTCAAAAAACACTAGTCAAAGATCCTCTGTATGACGGGAGCGCTCTGCCGTTTTGAAGTTCTACTGCAAAAACTCTAGTCAAAGATCCTCTATATGAAAGGAGCGCTCTGCCGTTTTTAAGTTCTACTGCAAAAACTCTAGTCAAAGATCCTCTATATGACAGGAGCGCTCTGCCGTTTTGAAGTTTTACTGCAAAAACGCTAGTCAAAGATCCTCTATATGAAAGGAGCACGCTGCCGTTTTTAAGTTCTACTGCAAAAATGCTAATCAAAGATCCTCTATATGAAAGGAGCACGCTGCCGTTTTTAAGTTCTACTGCAAAAACGCTAGTCAAAGATCCTCTATATGACAGGAGCGCTCTGCCGTTTTTAAGTTCTACTGCTAAATCGCTAGTCAAAGAGCCTCTATATAACAGGTGTGGTCTGCTGTTTTTAAGTTCTACTGCAAAATTGCTAGTCAAAGATCCTCTATATGATTCGAGCTGTCTGCTGTTTTTAAAGTTCTACGGCAAAAATGCTAGTCAAAGATCCTCTATATGACAGGAGCTCTATGCTGTTTTGTAAATTATACTGCAAAAATGCTAGTCAAAGATCCTCTATATGGCAGGAGCGCTCTGCCGTTTTTAAGTTGTACTGCAAAAACACTTGTCAAAGATCCTCTATATAACAGGAGCGCTCTGCCGTTTTTAAGTTCTATTGCAAAATTGCTAGTCAAAGATCCTCTATATGATACGAGCTGTCTGCTGTTTTTAAAGTTCTGCGGCAAAAATGCTAGTCAAAGATCCTCTATATGATACAAGCTGTCTGCTGTTTTTAAAGTTCTACGGCAAAAATGCTAGTCAAAGATCCTCTATATGACAGGAACACTGCTGTTTCTTTTAAGTTCTACTGCAAAAACACTAGTCAAAGAACGTTTATATGACAGGAACCCTCTGCCGTGTTTAAGTTCTACTGCATAAACGCTAATCAAAGATCCTCTATATGACACTCTGCTACTTTTTTAAGTTCTACTACAAAATTGCTAATCAAAGATCCTCTATATGACAGGAGCACTCTGCTGTTTATTTTTTGCAAAAACACTAGTCAAAGAACGTTTATATGACAGGAACCCTCTGCTGTGTTTAAGTTTTACTGCATAAACGCTAATCAAAGATCCTCTATATGACAGGAGCGCTCTGCTGTTTTTAAGTTCTACTGCAAAATTAGTAGTCAAAGATCCTCTATATGATACGAGCTGTCTGCTGTTTTTAAAGTTCTATGGCGAAAATGCTAGTCAGAGATCCTTTATATGGCAGGAGCGCTCTGCTGTTTTATTTTTAAGTTCTACTGCAAAAACAATAGTCAAAGAACGTTTATATGACAGGAACCCTCTGCCGTTTTTAAGTTCTACTGCATAAACGCTAATCAAAGATCCTCTATATGACACTCTGCTATTTTTTTAAGTTCTACTACAAAATTGCTAGTCAAAGATCCTCTATATGGCAGGAGCGCTCTGCTGTTTTGTTTTTTTGCAAAAACACTAGTCAAAGAACGTTTATATGACAGGAACCCTCTGCTGTGTTTAAGTTCTACTGCATAAACGCTAGTCAAAGATCCTCTATATGACAGGAGTGCTCTGCCGTTTTTAAGTTCTACTGCTAAATCGCTAGTCAAAGATCCTCTATATGACAGGAGCGCTCTGCTGGTTTTTAAAGTTCTACTGCAAAAACTCTATTCAAAGATCCTCTATATGACAGGTGCGCTCTGCTGTTTTTAAGTACTTTTGCAAAATTGCTAGTCAAAGATCCTCTATATGATACAAGCTGTCTGCTGTTTTTAAAAGTTCTACGGCAAAAAAACTAGTCAAAGATCCTCTATATGACAGGAGCTCTATGCTGTTTTGTAAATAATACTGCAAAAATGCTAGTCAAAGATCCTCTATATGGCAGGAGCGCTCTGCCGTTTTTAAGTTCTACTGCAAAAACACTTGTCAAAGATCCTCTATATAACAGGAGTGCTCTGCCGTTTTTAAGTTCTACTGCAAAAACACTTGTCAAAGATCCTCTTTATGACAGGAGCGCTCTGCCGTTTTTAAGTTCTATTGCAAAATTGCTAGTCAAAGATCCTCTATATGATACGAGCTGTCTGCTGTTTTTAATGTTCTACGGCAAAAATGCTAGTCAAAGATCCTCAATATGATACGAGCTGTCTGCTGTTTTTAAAGTTCTACGGCAAAAATGCTATTCAAAGATCCTCTATATGGCAGGAACCCTCTACCGTTTTTAAGTTCTACTGCATAAACGCTAATCAAAGATCCTCTATATGACACTCTGCTGTTTTTTTAAGTTCTACTACAAAATTCCTAGTCAAAGATCCTCTATTGGGCAGGAGCGCTCTGCTGGTTGTTTTTTTTGCAAAAACACTAGTCAAAGAACGTTTATATGACAGGAACCCTCTGCTGTGTTTATGTTCTACTGCATAAACGCTAATCAAAGATCCTCTATACGACAGGAGCGCTCTGCTGTTTTTAAGTTCTACTGCAAAATTAGTAGTCAAAGATCCTCTATATAATACGAGCTGTTTGCTGTTTTTAAAGTTCTACGGCAAAAATGCTAGTCAGAGATCCTTTATATGGCAGGAGCGCTCTGCTGTTTTGTTTTTAGGTTCTACTGCAAAAACACTAGTCAAAGAACGTTTATATGACAGGAGCGCTCTGCTGTTTTTAAGTTCTACTGCAAAATTAGTCGTCAAAGATCCTCTATATGATACGAGCTGTCTGCTGTTTTTAAAGTTCTACGGCGAAAATGCTAGTCAGAGATCCTTTATATGGCAGGAGCGCTCTGCTGTTTTACTTTTAAGTTCTACTTCAAAAACAATAGTCAAAGAACGTTTATATGACAGGTACCCTCTGCTGTGTTTAAACACTAATCAAAGATCCTCTATATGACAGGAGCGCTCTGCTTTTTTTTATTTAAGTTCTACTACAAAATTGCCAGTCAAAGATCTTCTATATTAGCTTCATCATGCATGTGAAAGTTAAAGAATTAGCTCCACTTGTATTTTACTTTTTCTTCAACTTCTCTGGCCGTTCTTTTTGACATGGAAGTGAAGAAAACCTGCAATGCACTTTGCAATGAAATCAGACATTTTTAGGTCAACTTCTTTTTCCACTTGTGTGACGACTAACTGCGTCAACTCCAATCTGCAGAGACGTTTATGTGGCTGCAAAATAGTCCGCTTTGAACGCCAAACTGCCATAGAAGTGGAGTGATTTACAAGATGACACGCCAGGCAATTTACAGAATATTATATATATTCATGTTATTTATGCACAAAAGCATATTTATAACTTCTAATTAGTGGACTGTATAGCTGAGCTGACAGGCAGTGGAAAGCAAAAGCAAGACTATGCAACAAAAACAACAACAAAAAACCTCCTGCTGTGCTGATTTGCATGCAGAGAAGTATAGACTCCATTTATATTCCCTTTTGTCCACAATGACAAAAGATGTTAGGGTGTCAAAGAAGGTTATAAAAATATAATAAATTGATAACAAAAGGAATATTGGCTTTGTCATTGCTCGGCCTTGAGCTGAGTCGAGGATTGGCAGAAGCATTGATTTTCAGTTCCTGGTTTTTTTTTGGTTTTTTTTTAAAGAAAAACGGGACAAAAATGCCATCTTATTAAAATTCCCACTTAAAGCGAGACGAGTGAGTGTTGATGACACAGCTTTTGCATCAGTTGATATTCTAGTTTCAAGCATGTTTTACTCAATATAGGTCATCAAATCTCAGCAACAAGCTGTAATATCTTACTGAGATCATTTAGGACCAAAACACTTAAAACAAGTAAAACAATCCAACATAAAATCTGCTGAGTGAGATCAAACAGAAAATAAGCAAATATCACCCTTATTTGAGATATTTAATCTTACTTAGAGTTCAGTTTTTGCAGTGTAACACTTACAATATTGATAACAAACTCATAAAATCATAAATTGAAAAACTTTCTGATAAAGCAAGAAGGGTCCAGCTAGCTCTTATAAGGGTACGCAGCATGGAGCGCTAGACGAGACACAGAGCCGCCATCTTGGAGTGGTGATCCGCTCCACTCAGTGCAATTCATTTGGCAGCACCAATGAACTGTCAGCACATTTAATTCATCTTACCTCACTGAATACCACTGATTTTCACGCATTTTTTTTGTCATACGTGTAGCTATGATATAGGACACATGTTTTATTATTCATAGTTTGCTTAACAGTAATAGAATATTCTTATATGCTATAAGTGACCAGACGTCTGAGATCAAAACTGGGAATATAATCCCAGAGAAGGGGGAAAAAAAACAGTCAGCTATTTTTAAGGTTATATATACATGCGTATATCTTACATAAACAATGTATGAATACATTAGATATCTATATATATCTTAGGGACCTATAGATTGTAGTTTATTCTGTCTTGACACTTTGTATTGATATTTTCTATTACATTCTTCCCTTAAATGATCATGTTTACAGTAAAAAAATGTATATGTATTTTTTATGTATGTCGCTTTGGATAAAAGCGTCTGCCAAATACTTCAAACATAAACATATATAAACACCAGCAGCAGCGGTGGTTGTGCCCAGGAATCATTTTTCGTGATTTAACCCCCAATTCCAAGCCTTGATGCTGAGTGCCAAGCAGGGAGGTAATGGCTCCCGTTTTTATAGTCTTTGGTATGACTCGGGCGGGGTTTGAACTCACAACCTACCGATCTCAGGGCGGACACTCTAACCCATACTTGCCAACCTTGAGACCTCCGATTTCGGGAGGTGGGGGGTGGAGCGGGGGCGTGGTTGGGCGCGGGGCTAAGAGGGGAGGAGTATATTTACAGCTAGAATTCACCAAGTCAAGTATTTCATATATATATATATATATATATATATATAAGAAATACTTGACTTTCAGTGAATTCTAGCTATATATATATATGTATTTTATTATATATATTTTATATATATATATATATATATATATATATATATATATATATATATATATATATATATATATATATATATATATATAAATAAAAGAAATACTTGAATTTCAGTGTTCATTTATTTACACATATACACATACATAACACTCATCTACTCATTGTTGAGTTAAGGGTTGAATTGTCCATCCTTGTTCTATTCTCTGTCACTATTTTTCCAACCATGCTGAACACCCTTTCGCAGGTACCCAGAAAGGTTTCGAGTACCACCAAAAAAAACTGAATCTCTGAAGACAGTATAAAAATCTGTGTTAAAGGTGCACAAATACTGTTTGTATAATAAGCATGTTTATTTTTTAAATGAGGGTTAGGAGTTCAGTACTAAAAAAAGAAAAGAATGTGGCTTAAGTACAGTTTTTTAATTGAGCTGCTGCATTTTTTGGTTGGGTTGTTTAATTATTTTGAGTAACTTCTATACATTTCTAAAAGGGGAATAATGTAATAGACTGATCTATGTTTGTCTGTTGCCATCTCCTGGTGAATGTTGGCTATAGCGTGCTGGGGTTACTTTTTGGTTGGCCAACGATTTACGTGGTGTTGCGCACCTGACGTCACTCAGGTCCGCATGGAGCTGGAGGGGGCGTGGCTTCCAGCTCCGCCCGAATTTCGGGAGATTTTCGGGAGAAAATTTGTCCCCGGGAGGTTTTCGGGAGAGGCGCTGAATTTCGGGAGTCTCCCGGAAAATCCGGGAGGGTTGGCAAGTATGCTCTAACCGCTAGGCTTATCGACTACGGCGTCAGCACGGACTACAGTAGCGGACTTGCGCAAATTTTCAGGACTTATGCAGATCTCAAATACAGATCAGGAAGTACCATAAGGTAGCAAAAGTTGGTTTTGCGTAATATTGTGAAACAAAACGCCAGATAATATGTCTGCTAATGGGTGCTATTTTGCGGTCCTTATACACACACCATAGTAATACTCGTACCTCTGACTACGGTAGCCGTAATGCACCGACAATCCATCAAGCGGTGCGGCTTCAAAATCGTACTAAAACATTTTGACAGATTTTTGAGTGCCATGTGTAATGTTCTTTATTTTCAATGGAACATTTAAAGTTTTGGTGTTGTTTACTGGCCTCATATTGCAGCCTACACGTATCTCTTATGTGTGACTGCCATCTACTGGCCACACTTATCATTACACCATGTACCAAATAAAATTGTTTCGAGGTCGGTAAGCACAACCAGAATTATTCCGCACCGGGTTATAAGGCGCACTGTCGATTTTTGAGAAAATGAAAGGATTTTAAGTGCGCCTTGTTAGAATCATTGCTTCTAAATTATCGCAAAAACTTTGTATTACATTGAGTTCCTAGCAGGGGGACGGGAGCTGTCTTTGAAACCTACCGAGAAGAATGCTCGTAAAACTCCACTGTGTAAGGGGGAGAGCCACATGAAGGGTTTTCTCTCATGTATGGTAATCAACAGAAAGATATTGTTCTAACCCAAGGACTTCAAAGCGGACAGATGGCAGGATCTGCCCAATTTCCAGGCGAACTCTTTTTGAAGTATTTTACGAACTCTCTTTGAACTGTTTTATGGAACTATTTTTGAACTATTTAACGACCTCTTCTTTTGAACTATTCTGTAACCAAAGGCAACGCTGTTTACGACCCACTTCCCTCTGGAAGTGGAAGCGGTGGTCAGGTGGACTCAATATATTGAGTCCAAATTGAATTATGTCTGTTTAATTCTTTGCCTCTGGTCTTGTTTAATAAATGTCATCAGGGTTTGAACCTGACACGCCTTATAGTCCGAAAAAGACGGCACTAATGGCAAACCAAGGTGAAGTGGACCACGCCTGGAGTCACCCACCTGTCCACAGCAATGGCGGTGAGCGTGAAGACCGACACGTAGACGGTCACGGGCTGGATGAGGAAGACCAGGTAGCACACGAAGCGTCCGAAGACCCAGCCGTGGGGGTTGAAGGCGTAGGCCAGCGTGAAGGGCACGCACGCCACGCACATCAGCATGTCGGAGAAGGCCAGGTTGCCGATGAAGAAGTTGGTGGCGTTGTGCATCTTGCGCGCCCGGCAGATGACGTAGAGGAGCAGGTAGTTGCCGAAGACGCCCACCAGCACCAGCAGCACGTAGCAGGGGATGATGAGGGGCTTGAACGTCTGCAGCAGGGCCACGTCGGCGAACTGGGAGCTGCGGTTGCCGGCGGCGTCGTTGCCGTGCACCGCCACCTCGTAGATGACTTTGTGCGCGCTCGCCAACACGTCGCTGTGGTTGGCCTCCATTCCAGCCTGTTGATGGGAGGGGAAGTCATTTGAACCAACCCCATTAATGACCAATACATCCTTGCTGGTATTCACTCTTATCCCCAGCTCCTACGCTCCAAAGAACAGAACGTATTTACGCCTTCATACCATTCATTGTGTTTAAAGAAAAATACGTTGTTTTTTAGATAATTTTTATGCAATAAACAAAAATCCTAAAAACTTAATTACATTTTTTGATCATTTTTAAATGCCATTTTTTGTGTGTAGAAAAAACTAAATAAACAACTTTCTACATTTTTAAAAAATAATATTTCTGAAATAAATAATTTTAAATAACTTTGGTCATTGTCTAATGAAAAATAGTATATATAATGTGAAGTATGCACATTTTGTTAAACATTTTTTTTATTGAAAAAATAACCCACAGACTGTGTTTTTAAACATATTTTTCTAAATATTATTTGTAAAAAAAAAAAAAAGACTTCAACATTTTTCTTGTAGATATTTTTATATTTTTGTGTATGGGAAAAAAACACCTTTGTTTTTTTAAATATTTTTAATGATATATTTTGTAAAAACAAAAAACCTAAATACTTTT
Source organism: Nerophis lumbriciformis (assembly GCF_033978685.3). NCBI lineage: Eukaryota > Metazoa > Chordata > Actinopteri > Syngnathiformes > Syngnathidae > Nerophis > Nerophis lumbriciformis. Next base: position 8,042,783 of record NC_084579.2, on the reverse strand, counting down.
TTTTCCTTCTATATAATTTTGATCACATTCTTGTGTTTAAAGAAAAATACTTAGTTTTTTAGATAATTTGTTTTTTTTAAATGCAATAAACAAAAATCCTAAAAACTTTATTACATTTTTGGATCATTTTTAAATGACATTTTTTGTGTAAAAAAATAAATAAATAAAAAAGACTTCAACATTTTTTTGTACATATTTTTATATTTTTGTGTATGGGGGAAAAAAAAAAGTTTTTTAGATATTTTTAATGATATATTTTGTAAAAACAAAAAACCCTAAATACTTTTTTTTCCTTCTATATAATTTTGATCACATTCTTGTGTTTTTTAGATAATTTGTTTTTTTAAAATGCAATAAACAAAAATCCTAAAAACTTTATTACATTTTTGGATCATTTTTAAATGACATTTTTTGTGTAAAAAAATAAATAAATAAAAAAGACTTCAACATTTTTTTTGTACATATTTTTATATTTTTGTGTATGGTGAAAAAAAAAATGTTTTTTAGATATTTTTAATGATATATTTTGTAAAAACAAAAAAAACCTCAATACTTTTTTTTCTTCTATATAGTTTTGATTACATTTTTGTGTTTAAAGAAAAATACTTTGTTTTTTAAAATAATTTGTTTGTTTTTTATGCAATAAAAAAAAATCCTAAAACGTTATTACATTTTTGGATCTTTTTTAAATGAAATATTTTTGTGTAAAAAAAAAAAAAAAAAAAAAAACAACAACAAAAAGAACAAATTTCTACATTATCTTTATTACAGATTTTCTTTATTGCTGAGATATTTTTTCCTAACATTCTTGGGTAAAAAAAAAAAAACATGGATACTTTTAGATACTTTTTTGTGATGTTTTTTTTTTTGGTAAAGAACTACAAATAATCAGAGTATTTGTACATTTCTTATTGGACAATACGTCGCTGTGGTTGGCCTCCATTCCAGCCTGTTGATGGGAGGGAAGTCATTTGAACCAACCCCATTAATTACCAATACACCCTTGCTGGTATTCACTCTTATCCCCAGCTCCTACGCTCGAAAGAACAGAACGTATTTACGCCTTCATACCCCAACAATATATAGCCCAAGTGTCTTTTTCGCAAATGTCAGCCGGCGCTGCGTCAACAAGCTGTAAGTGTTTTTAAAAACGGATCCATAAAGGGGCAATTATGCATCACAGTGGAATACTTTTGTCTGTACTGTACGACTTTACATCAAGGGTTTTTTGATTGATTGATTGAAACTTGTAGTAGTAGATTGCACGGTACAGTACATATTCCGTACAATTGACCACTAAATGGTAACACCCCAATAAGTTTTTCAACTTGTTTAAGTCCACGTTAATCAATTCATGATATGTCAACGTCCTACGGAGCGTACAGTTTTTACCGTAAAATCGATGGTTGTTGTTATTTTTTGCAGTGTGTTACTGCCACATATGTCCCCCGGGCCTTGAGTTTGACACCTCTGCTTTAGATAGTAACTCACAATGAAGAAATGACACTCACTAATTAAACAGACATGTACAGCTAAAACAAATATGATCTAAGGCTATCCAATGATTTTTAGTGAGATAAAAAATATATATAAATTAGTGCTATCCAATGATTTTTAGTCGGATTAAAAAATATATAAATCAGGGCTATTCAATGATTTTTAGTCAGATTCAAAGATATATAAATTAGGGCTGTCCAATTATTTTTAATCGGATTAAAAATTCTCTCTGAGCTGCCACCTTAACGTGGTAGAGGAGTTTGCGTGTCCCAATGATCCTAGGAGCTATGTTGTCCGGGGGCTTCCATGCCCCCTGCTAGGGTCTCCCAAGACAAACAGGTCCTAGGTGAGGGATCAGACAAAGAGCAGCTCGAAGACTTCTATGGAAATGCAAGAACCGAGACTCAGATTTCCCTCGCCCGGACGCGGGTCACCGGGGCCCCCCTCCGGAGCCAGGCTCGGAGTTGGGGCACGATGGCGAGCGCCTGGTGGCCGGGCCTGTCCCCATGGGGCCCGGCCGGGCACAGCCCGAAGAGGCAACGTGGGTCCCCCCTCCAATGGGCTCACCACCCATAGCAGGGGCCATAGAGGTCGGGTGCAATGTGAGCTGGGAGGTGTTTAGGGCATGTCCGACCGGTAGGAGGCCACGAGGAAGACCCAGGACACGTTGGGAAGACTATGTCTCCCGGCTGGCCTGGGAACGCCTCGGGATCCCCCGGGAGGAGCTGGACGAAGTGGCTGGGGAGAGGGAAGTCTGGGCTTCCCTGCTTAGGCTGCTGCCCCCGCGACCCGACCTCGGATAAGCGGAAGAAGATGGATGGATGGATGGATGGATGGGATTAAAAATTATATACTGTAAATTAGGGCTACCTAATGATTTTTAATCAGATTAAAAAATATATAAATTAGAGCTATCCAATGATTTTTAGTCAGAATAATAAATATATAAATTATGGCTATCTAATGATTTTTAATCAGATTAAAAAATATATAAATTAAGTCTATACCATGATTTTTAGTCAGAATAAAAAAACATAAATTAGGGCTATCCAAGGATTTTTAGTCAGATTAAAAAATATATAAATTAGGGTTATCCGATGATTTTTAATCAGACTAAACAATATATAAATTAGGGCTATCCAATGATTTTTAGTCAGAATAATAAATATATAAATTAGGGCTATCCAAAGATTTTTAGTCACATTAAAAAATATATAAATTTGGGCTATCCAATAACTTTTAATCATTATAAAAAAATGTATAAATTAGGGCTATCCAGGGATTTTTAATCAGATTAAAAAATATATAAAGTAGGGCTATCTAATGATTTTTAATCAGATTAAAAAATATATAAAGTAGGGCTATCTAATGATTTTTAATCAGATTAAAAAATATATAAATTAGGGCTATCTAATGATTTTTAATCAGATTAAAAAATATATAAAATAGGGCTATCCAATTATTTTTAGTCAGATTAAAAAATATATAAATTAGGGCTATCCAATAATTTTTAATCATTATAAAAAAATATATAAATTAGGGCTATCCAGGGATTTTTAGTCGGATTAAAATAATATATAAATTAGGGCTATCCAATGATTTTTAATCAGATTAAAAAATATATAAAGTAGGGCTATCTAATGATTTTTAATCAGATTAAAAAATATATAAATTAGGGCTATCTAATGATTTTTAATTAGATTAAAAAAATATATAAAATAGGGCTATCCAATTATTTTTAGTCAGATTAAAAAATATATCAATTAGGGCTATTAAAGGATTTTTAGTCATATTAAAAAATATATAAATTAGGGCTATCCAATTATTTTTAGTCAGAATAATAAATATATGAAATTGGGGCTATACAATTATTTTTAGTCAGAATAATAGATATATAAATTAGGGTTATCCAATGATTTTTAATCAGATTAAGAAATATATAAATTAGGGCTATCCAAGGATTTTTAGTCAGATTAAAAATATATAAATTAGGTCTACACAATGATTTTCAGTCAGAATGAAAAAATATATAAATTAGGGCTATCCAATAATTTTTAATCAGATTTAAAAATATATAAATTAGGGCTATCCAATGATTTTTAGACATAATAAAATATATATATAAATTAGGGCTAGCCAATGATTTTTAGTCAGAATAATAAATACGTATATAAATTAGGGCTATCAAAGGATTTTTAATCAGATGAAAAAAATATATAAATTAGGGCTATCCAATGATTTTGAATCACATTAAAAAATATATAAATTAGGGCTATCCACTGACTTTTAGTCAGATTAAAAAATATAAAAATTAGGGCTATCCAATGATTTGTAGTCAGAATAATAAATATATAAATTAGGGCTATCCAATGATTTTTAGTCAGAATAATACATATAAAAATTAGGGCTATCCAATGATTTTTAGTCAGAATAATACATATATATAAATTAGGGCTATCCAATGATTTTTAATCAGGATAAAAAAATATATAAATTAGCGCTATCTAATGATTTTTAATCAGATTTAAAAATATACAAATTAGGGCTATCCAAGGATTTTTAGTCAGATTAAAAAATATATAAATTAGGGTTATCCAATGATTTTTAATCAGATTAAAAAATATATAAATTAGGAATATACAATGATTTTTAATCAGATTAAAAAATATATAAAATAGGGCTATCCAATTATTTTCAGTCAGATTAAAAAATATATATATTAGGGCTATACAATGATTTTTAATCAGATTAAAAAATATATAAAATGGGGCTATCCAATTATTTTTAGTCAGATTAAAAAATATATAAATTAGGGCTATCCAATGATTTTCAATCAGATTAATCAGAGTTTATGACAGGACATGATTATATACATTTAGCATACTGATTGTTTAAGCTCTCTAAATAAAATGAAAATGAAAATCAAGATAAAACATACTTTTGTTGTCTGTCCCTTCGCTATGTCTCTTGCAAGTCCCTCTGAACTGGGCTCGAGGCTGAAGAAACTGCTATTTAAAACAGCATGACTCTTATTTTGACATCTTTTGTTGAGAATTCTGTGACTGTCACACAATGTGGACTTGTGTATCGAAATGTGTGATCCATTTGATCTACTTTTGTTGTATAAAAATAAACAGTTTGAAAAATAATTAAATGTAATAATAAATCTTACAATAATTTAAAAAAAAAAGAAATATCTCTGAAATAAATAATTTAAAATGACTGTGGTCATTGTCTAATGAAAAATAGTATACATAATGGGATGTATGTACATTTTGTCTATACAATTTTTTGTTGGAAAAACAACCCACAAACTGTGTTTTGAAACATATTTTTCTTAATATTTTTAGAATATTTTTGTGTTTGGGAAAAAAAACTTAGTTTTTTTAGATACTTTTTTTAATAGTATATTTTGTAAGTTTTTTTAGATAATAATTTGTTTGTTTTGCAATAAACAAAAATCCTAAAAACCTTATTACATTTTTGGATCATTTTTAAATGCCATTTTTTTTGTGTAGAAAAAACAAAATAAACAACTTTTTACTTTTTTTTTTACTACAGATTTTTTTTACTTCCGAGATATTTTTGAAATAATATTTCTGAAAAAAATAATTTTAAATAACTTTGGTCATTGTCTAATGAAAAATCATATACTGTATATATAATGTGAAGTATGTACATTTTGTATATACAATTTTTTTATCGAAAAAAGAACCCACAGACTGTGTTTTTAAACATATTTTTCTAACTATTATTTGTAAAAAAAGACTTCAACATTTTTTGTACATATTTTTATATTTTTGTGTATGGGGAAAAAAACCTGCTATATTTTGTAAAAACAAAAAACCCTAAATACTTTTTTTTTCTTCTATATAATTTTTTATTATATTTTTGTGTTTAAAGAAAAATACTTAGTTTTTTAGATAATTTGTTTTTTTTATGCAATAAACAAAAATCCTAAAAACTTTATTACATTTTTGGATCATTTTTAAACGCCATTTTTTTTTGTAGAAAAAAACAAAATAAACAACTTTCTACATTTTTTTTACTACAGATTTTCTTTACTTCCGAGATATTTTTTGAAATAATATTTCTGAAATAAATCATTTTAAATAACTTTGGTCATTGTCTAATGAAAAATAGTATATATAATGTGAAGTATGTACATTTTGTTAAACTTTTTTTTTTTATTGAAAAAAGAACCCACAGACTGTTTTTAAACATATTTTTCTAAATATTATTTGGAAAAAAATAAAAAAGACTTCAACATTTTTCTGTACATATTTTTATATTTTTGTGTATGGGAAAAAAACCTGCTTTATTTTGTAAAAATAAATTGTCATTGTCTAATGAAAAATAGTATATATAATGTGAAGTATCTATATTTCGTATGTACACTTTTTTTTTATTGAAAAAAGAACCCACAGACTGTGTTTTTAAACATATTTTTCTAAATATTATTTGTAAAAAAAAAAAAAGACTTCAACATTTTTCTTGTAGATATTTTTATATTTTTTTGTATGGAAAAAAAACCTTTGTTTTTTAGATATTTTTAATGATATATTTTGTAAAAACAAAAAACCCTAAATACTTTTTTTTCCTTCTATATAATTTTGATTACATTTTTGTGTTTAAAGAAAAATACTTAGTTTTTTTAGATAATTTGTTTTTTTTAAATGCAATAAACAAAAATCCTAAAAACTTTATTACATTTTTGGATCATTTTTAAATGACATTTTTTGTGTAAAAATAAAAATAAAATAAAAAAGACTTCAACATTTTTTGTACATATTTTTATATTTTTGTGTATGGGGGAAAAAAACTTTGTTTTTTTAGATATTTTTAATGATATATTTTGTAAAAAAAACAAAAAAAAACTCAATACTTTTTTTTCTTCTATATAGTTTTGATTACATTTTTGTGTTTCAAGAAAAATACTTTGTTTTTTTAGATAATTTGTTTGTTTTTTATGCAATAAACAAAAATCCTAAAAACGTTACTACATTTTTGGATCATTTTTAAATGAAATGTTTTTGTGTTAAAAAAAAAAAAAAAAAAAAAAAAAAAAGAACAAATTTCTACATTATCTTTATTACAGATTTTCTTTATTGCTGAGATATTTTTTCCTAACATTCTTGGGTAAAAAAAACAAAACATGGATACTTTTAGATACTTTTTTGTGATGTTTTTTTTTGGTAAAGAACTACAAATAATCAGAGTATTTGTACATTTCTTATTGGACAATATTAAAATATGATGAGTTTTAAATAATATTACATGAAATAAATATGTATATAATATTTAGCAAACTATTTTGAAGCTGCATTACTAGTTTTATTTATTTTTTTATATTACTAGTTTTAGTACTAATCCCTGCAGACAATGTTTAAACCCCAACAGTAATGCTTGTATTTGTTACATTAATAAAACATGGCATGTTTACACTTGCACAATTCAACATGTCCAAAAAGGAGGAGAAAGAAGCAGAGCTCATTTCCAGCAATTACTGCTAGTTTTCAAATATTGAAGTGAAGTGAAAAAAGAAAAAAGGGTGTATCCTGAGTAAAAAAAAGGGCAGCACTTAGCAACTTACCTTTGTTTGGCACGAAGAACAGACCTTCGTCTTCTGTGTGTTCCTCTGCTGTCTGTGGTTGAGAGTGAGAAGGAGGGGAGCCTGCAGGAGGGAGGGAGGAAAGGAAAAAATCCATGGGAATGGCAGCTCGCCAATGAGAAGATAGGATCGCTGAAGATTAA
>NC_084579.2:8025532-8033032 GCF_033978685.3 Nerophis lumbriciformis | reverse complement strand
TTTCCATCTGGCAACCCGATGGACCAGTCTGGGTTTGGAGGTTGCCAGGAGAACGCTACATTTCGGAACTGCATTGTGCCGAAGTGGAGGAGCGGAGGAGGAATTATGGTGTGGGGTTGCTTTTTCAGGAGTTAGTTACATTGAAAGGAACTTTGAATGCTCCAGGATACCAAAAAAATTTGGACAATTCCTTGTTTCCAACCTTGTGGGAACAGTTTGGAGCGAGCCCCTTCCTCTTCCAACATAACTGTGCACCAGTGCACAAAGCAAGGTCCATAAAGACATGGATGACAGAGTCTGGTGTGGATGAACTTGACTGGCCTGTGCAGAGTCCTGACCTGAACCCGATAGAACACCTTCGGGATGAATTAGAACGGAGGCCTTTTCGACCAATGCGCTTTTGGGAAGAATGGTGGACAATTGCTATAAACACACTCGGCAACCTTGTGGACAGCCTTCCCAGTAGAGTTGAAGCTGTAATAGCATATTGAACCCTATGGGTTAGGAATGGGATGGCACTTCAAGTTCATATGTGAGTCAAGGCAGGTGGCCAAATACTTTTGGCAATATAGTGTATCTCCTGAAGTATAACTATGATGCATCTTCCCTCCGTAGCACGTCACATATGTTGCACAAGCAACTCATTCACCACCTCGCCTTCCTTCGCAGGCTTCAACGTGTTCGGAGTGAATCACAGATGGAAAGAAGCATGAAGGCAAAAATTTCTTTTTCGGGTTGCACACTCCAATTTCGCTCAGTAATAACAGAGTTATTCAAAGTGTCATCGCACCTTGATTCTCATTCATTTACACCTTTTTGGACACGTGCGGAGAACGAGTGGAAAAAAAGCACAGTGTTCCATCTGAGAGTTTATTATAGGTGTGCTAATGTGCTAAAAGTGTGTTGGAGCCAAATTTCCTTATTTGTTTATATTGTTTTGAATTTATTTTCTCTAATTGAATGTTGGGTTCAGCATGTTGAATTTTCCTTTTCGGCAGATTGCTCCGCCCACTTCCTGTTAAGAACCAGGAAGTGTTGACAGGGGAAGGCTGTTGCTATGGTGCGGTTACCATGGTAGCATAAGAATATGAAAAGAACTGAAAAGTATATTTTCGGCACAGTCGCACTAAGAGCAGACATATGTTACAGGGAGACAAGACAAGACCGCCGACGGAGCAGCTTAAAAGGTGAGAAAAAGGTGATATTGGGAAGGGGGGAGAGTAAAAAAATATCAGTCAAAGGCTGGATCCGCAAGAGGGGTCCAGACTGAGTCCAAGGGAAAAAAACCTAATTTGCTGTCAGAGTGTGTTGGTGACGAACCCCAAGATGCAGAGATGACGGCAGGCATTGAGTGAGAAAACATGATTTAATACTATAGCAAAAAAAACAAACAAAAGGGAACAAACAAAAGGCGGAGAACAAACTTGGCTATGAACTAAAATAGCACAGAGACTAACTGTGGACAAGAAACAAAAAACACTTACTGTGACACGAAGGAACTAGGACATGAGCAGAGTGAAACAAAAGTAGACAGAGCTACAACGACAAGTATTAAGACAGGTAGTAGTGACAATGACAATTAAAGCTGCAAGCAGCATTGGTCGGGCCCGCATATTTGGCAGGTGCTAGTCCTAAGTGTCCCAATACTTTTGTTCAGTTTTCGTCATAAGTGTCCCAATACTTTTGTCTACTTTTAGTCCGAATTGTCCCAATAGTTTTGTGTAGTGTACCTACCTTGTCTGCATTGTGTGGGCACGCTGGTGCTTCCTGCTTTTAAGCAGCCTTCTTAAAAAAAAACAGCAGCATCAGCGCAGCGGCTCTTTGAAGGGTCATAAAATCAAAACCGGAGCCGGTATTAAAACTTTTTCGATAACTTTTAATCGAAAGGGTTCAATCTCTCTCTTGTGTTAGTTTGAAGCCGAAACAACAAACACGCTCAGAGGAGATAATGTTTGAAGAAAGGTGACCGGTTTTTACAAAAATGTTGTGTTGAAGGGGGAATAGCAAGCTTCTTGTAGATTTTTGCTGGGGGTTGTCAATTTATGAAATGTAGGTCTAAGTGAGACCTACGGAGAGGATTTTGTTTCATGTCTCTCCGACCTTCCCAGTGGGAGTTACAGGCAGTTTTGTCATTTTTTTCTTCCAAGGAGCAGTTTTTTCTCCGTTTTATTCAAAAATTGCTCTAGAGCGCAATTTTTAAATTTGGGGTTAGGTTTTTTTATTAGATCACAATTTATGCCAGTCCTAATGTGTGCGTTCAGTTAGGTGAGTTTTGAAGCATGTTAAGGGGGCCAAATCACAGCTCAAAAAGGCAAAAGTGACTGTTTGTAGTACTTTTTTGTCTTGAAGGGGGAATTGCCAACTTCCTGTTGATTTTTGCCCGAGAATATACAATTATGAAAACTAGGTCTAAATCAAACCTACATAGAGGTTTTTGTTTCATGTCTCTCCGACCTTCCTAGTGGGACTTACAGGCAGTCTAGTTTTTTTTTTTTTCCTAGGGGGCACTAGAGCGCAATTTTGAGTTTTGTGGTTCGTTTTTTTTTTAAAAAAAGGCAATTTTCGCAGGTCCTGATGTGTGGGTCAAATATGGTGAGTTTTGAAGCATGTTAAGTGGGTCAAATTACAGTTTAATGTGGCGGCGGAAGAATAAAGAATAAAGAATAAAACCTTACAAATTCAATAGGTCCTTATGTCCCATTGCATAAGGACTCCCTTCGGGAGTCCTTATGCAATGGGCCATGCGGGCCCTAATAATCCAGCAGTGACTGGAGGGTAGGGCAGGTATAAATAGCAGCTGGCTGATTGACACCAGGTGTGGCCAGGTGCCAATCAGCCACAGCTGAGGGGACACAGCACTCAGGGAGACAAACAGGAAACAGAACCAAAACAAAGAGCGCTGACAGGAAATACTACACACAGAGGAAAAACTAAAACACAACCAAACTGTCAGGGGCAAGCCTGACAATTTGCAATGCAAACATAAAAACACGTTACATTTAGTCACAACAAACTCGCAACAGAGGGAGGGGGGGAGTTGGAGCAAACAAGCGGTGGTGAAGGCGGTGGTTGGGGAAGGGGCGGGCTAAACCCCCTGGATGTCTTGGCTCACACCGTCCCTTATGCCACCGAAGATGATCAAGAGAAGAATATCGACCCTAGCTTCCCTGGCCTGCTGACATCAACTCCAAAACTGGACAGATCAGCTTTCAGGAAAAGAGCGCGGATGAGGGTATGTCTACAGAATATATTAATTGATGAAAATTGGGCTGTCTGCACTCTCAAAGTGCATGTTGTTGCCAAATGTATTTCATATGCTGTAAACCTAGTTCATAGTTGTTAGTTTCCTTTAATGCCAAACAAACACATACCAATCGTTGGTTAGAAGGCGATCGCCGAATTCGTCCTCGCTTTCTCCCGTGTCGCTGGCTGTCGTGTCGTTTTCGTCGGTTTCGCTATGCAACAAATCATTGAATTTCAAAATATATATTTTTTAAATTGTAATACATTTTTACTATCTCTCTCTATTTTAAAATAAACAATAAAGCACTACTGAAGTGCTTTACTGCATTTTAATTAATCAAAATTATGTATTCAAATTTTTCATGAATTATATATATATATATATATATATATATATGTTAGAAAGAAATAGTAAAAATGTATTACAATTTAAAATATATATATTTTTTAAATTGTAATACATTTTTACTATTTCTCTCTATTTTTAAATAAATAATAAAGCACTACTTAAGTGCTTTACTGCATTTTAATTAATCAAAATAATGTATTCAAATTTTTCATGAACTATATATATATATATATATATATATATATATATATATATGTTAGAAAGAAATAGTAAAAATGTATTACAATTTAAAATATATATATTTTTTAAATTGTAATACATTTTTACTATTTCTCTCTATTTTTAAATAAATAATAAAGCACTACTTAAGTGCTTTACTGCATTTTAATTAATCAAAATAATGTATTCAAATTTTTCATGAACTATATATATATATATATAATTTTATTTCAGACCCAGGGGATCCATATCACAGAAGAAAAAACATACTGCATCGATTTAAAAAAACAAATAAAAGAAATACAAGCATAAAAATAGAAATTTGTATATAAAGAAATGGTAAAAAGCGTTAAAAAATGGATGGATATTTGTTTGTTGTGACGTTTTTTTATTTTTATTTTGCAATAAATAATCATGTATTTAAAAGTAGTAAAAATCCTCTCTCTTGCAACTATTATTCCAACTTTTTTTTATTGGCATTTTCAAACAGACAGAAAAAAGTGCAAGTCAAAACAGTACAATTTTAAAGTCAGTAAATGATTCACACCCTTTCCCTTAAAACCCAAACCACCCACCCACCCACCCTCCCACCCCACTCAGGTCCCACTAACGAGGGACAAATGGCACAATTATGTAACAAGTAAGACGACAAAGACAGACACATTCTCACACACACACACACACACAAAAAATATATATATAATAATAATAATAATAAAATAAAATAAAAATTAATAATAATAATAATAATAATATATAATAAAATAAAAAATAGAATAAAATAATACTAATAAATAAAAGGGAGATTATTCCTCATCTGCGTCTGGGCATAGGTCAAGAGAATTGACATACAGCAAAAAAGGGCTCCATGAGCTTTCTCTCTTGCAACTATTGATTAGGATTATCTTATTCCAAATAAGTTTTTGATGAGCATTCCTCAACTTTCTCAGGTCTTTTTTGCCACTTGTGCCAGCTTTTTTGAAACCTGCTGCAGGCGTCAAATTCCAAATGAGCTAATATTTGCAAAAAACAACAAAGTTTTCTATTGGGAACATTAAATATCTTGTCTTTGCAGTCTATTCAATTGAATATAAGTTGAAAACTATTAGCAAATCATTGTATTCTGTTTTTATTTACCATTTACACAACGTGACAGCTTCACTGGTTTTGGGTTTTGTATTTAAAGACAAGACATTGTTTGTGTTGGTGCAGTATCAGTATTAGAAGTATGACAGGTACTTGCAATTTTTTTTTTTCTTACATTTTGAATGGCCCTTGAAGTAGGCGCCTCCTTCCCCATCAGTGTGTGGCTCCTTCCATTACTGTTCGCTTTCTATAAGATGTTTATGTCGTTGATGGTATTGAACAATGCGAAGAAAAGATGAAATGTGCACAGCTGTGAGATGGATCCACTTCTTGGAATATCCTTCCTGGAAATGAGAGTTGAGTGGATATGTTGCTATCTACTGTAAATGTGAAAGTGCTGGCTTTCATTGCAAAATGCAAATGCATCCGACCTTTCATTCCATTTGCAACATTGATTTGCGATACTATACTAGTATGAAAAGATGCATATTCTTTTCTATTTTCATGTACACAAATGTGTACATGTTTCCAAAAACAATTTGAAATGTGGACTCGTCAGACCACAGAACACTTTTTCCACTTTGTATCAGTCCATCTTAGATGAGCTCAGGCCGAGCGAAGCCGACGGCGTTTCTGGGTGTTGTTGATAAAACGGTTTTCGCCTTGCATAGGAGAGTTTTAACTTGCACTTACGGATGTAGCGACCAACTGTAGTTACTGACAGTGGGTTTCTGAAGTGTTCCTGAGCCCATGTGGTGATATCCTTTACACACTGATATCGCTGGTTGATGCAGTACAGCCTGAGGGATCGAAGGTCACGGGCTTAGCTGCTTACGTGCAGTGATTTCTCCACATTCTCTGAACCCTTTGATGATATTACAGACAGTAGATGGTGAAATGCCTAAATTCCTTGCAATAGCTGGCTGAGAAAAGTTTTTCTTAAACTGTTCAACAATTTGCTCACGCATTTGTTGACAAAGTGGTGACCCTCGCCCCATCCTTGTTTGTGAATGACTGAGCATTTCATGGAATCTACTTTTATACCCAATCATGGCACCCACCTGTTCCCAATTAGCCTGCACACCTGTGGGATGTTCCAAATAAGTGTTTGATGAGCATTCCTCAACTTTATCAGTATTTATTGCCACCTTTCCCAACTTCTTTGTCACGTGTTGCTGGCATCAAATTCTAAAGTTAATGATTATTTGCACAAAAAAAAAGAAAAGTTTATCAGTTTGAACATCAAATATGTTGTCTTTGTAGCATATTCAACTGAATATGGGTTGAAAATGATTTGCAAATCATTGTATTCCGTTTGTATTTACATCTAACACCATTTCCCAACTCATATGGAAACGGGGTTTGTATGAAAATAGGGGAAAGCTGCTGATGATGTGTTTGACAGAGAAGCAGCTTGAAGTCTACTCTCAAAGGTAAATGCTGTACAATATTATGAAATTACTTTATAAAACTACTCCAGTTGTTTGCAGTACATTTTATTGTATTGCTTTTATACACCATTTCCCATCTAGAAGTTTTTATTTTTGTTTTTACATGTTAGAATTGTGCTGTTCTGGGAGGGCCAAGCACCAATGAAGTTGATTTGAAATCATCAAAGGGCAATTAATTGATTAACGTGGACGCTGACTTAAACAAGTTGAAAAACTTATTGGGGTGTTCCCATTTAGTGGTCAATTGTACGGAATATGTACTTCACTGTGCAATCTACTAATAAAAGTCTCAATCAATCAAAAATGTTGATTTTGAGATACATTCAAGTTCCATCACAGGAATCATTTTAATATTTTATTGACACTATTTGATATTGTAGTATTTACTTCTTCACAAAAAGGTGAGTTGATACAAAAAATGAGGGCAAAAATCAAACTTTTTTTTGTCGTTATCAGCGATACTGGCTCTGTATTTACATGCCATTTTTAGTATTGTGAATCAAGTCAAAACACTTTGACAGAACTTTCCTCCAGAAGGTCTTATCTTTGTCCATGTGATGTCAGAGGAAACAAAAATTGAGCCACAATACCCAGCAATATGTTTGGAGGAGAAAAGGTGAGGCCTTTAATACCAGGAACACCATGCCTACCGTCAAGCATGGTGGTGGTAGTATTATGCTCTGGGCCTGTTTTGCTGCCAATGGAACCGGTGCAAAACAGAGAGTAAATGGGACAATGAAAAAGGAGGATTATCTCCAAATTCTTCAGGACAAGCTAAAATCATCATCCCGGAGGTTGGGTCTTGGGCACAGTTGGGTGTTCCAACAGGACAATGACCCCAAACACACGTCAAAAGTGGTAAAGGAATGGCTAAATCAGGCTTGAATGAAGGTTTTAGAATGGAAGTCCTGACTTAAACGTGTGGACAATGCTGAAGAAACAAGTCCATGTCAGAAAACCAACACATTTAGCTGAACTGCACCAATTTTGTCAAGAGGAGTGGTCAAAAATTCAAGCAGAAGCTTGTGGATGGCTACCAAAAGCATCTTATTGCAGGTAAACTTGCCAAGGGACATGTAAGCAAATATGAACATTGCTGTATGTATACTTTTGACCCAGCACATTTGCTCACATTTTCAGTAGACCCATAAT
>NC_084579.2:7963032-8018032 GCF_033978685.3 Nerophis lumbriciformis | reverse complement strand
TTCATTGATCTGTACAGACGTTCTGCAAAGAATGCCTGTTTGTTCCTCAAGCATTTCACTGCAGAAACCCACAAAAATGGAAAGAAAAAGTGAAGCTTCTGCAACCAGACAACATCTTTATTGGCGTGGGAGACCAACCTATAGCCAGGAAAACCTCCTCCAGGCAGCCTGACATCTCCCTCTTTATGCTCTCCTCTATGTCCCTTCCCGAAATCTTCTGGTACTCTTGGAACACTGAAGAAGAGCAACAATTAGAAGAAGAAGAAGAAGAGCAACAATTAGAATAAGAGCATCAATTAGAAGAAGAAGAAGAAGAAGAAGAAGAAGAAGAAGAAGAAGAAGAAGAAGAGCAACAATTAGAAGAAGAGCATCAATTAGAAGAAGAAGAAGAAGAACAAGAAGAAGAAGAAGAAGAAGAAGAGCAACAATTAGAAGAAGAAGAAGAAGAGCAACAATTAGAATAAGAGCATCAATTAGAAGAAGAAGAAGAAGAAGAAGAGCAACAATTAGAAGAAGAGCATCAATTAGAAGAAGAAGAAGAAGAACAAGAAGAAGAAGAGCAACAATTAGAAGAAGAAGAACAAGAAGAGCAACAATTAGAAGAGCAACAATTAGAAGAAGAGCAACAATTAGAAGAAGAAGAGCAACAGTTAGGGACGGCGTGGCGAAGTTGGTAGAGTGGCCGTGTCAGTAATCGGAGGGTTGCTGGTAGAGATGCGCGGTTTGCGGGCACAACCGCGGAGTCCGCGGATTATCCGCGGATCGGGCGGATGAAATAAAAAAAAATTTGATTTTATCCGCGGGTCGGGTCGGGTCGGGTGGTTGAAATAAAAAAAAATTAGATTTTAAATAGATTCAGGCGGGTGGCAGTTAAACCAATTCGGAAATATATATACATAGTTAAATGTTGTTACCCACATACGAAAAACGAGCAGGCACCTGCAGCATATGCCACAACAGAAGAAAAAAAAAAAGAAGAGATGGACACTTTTACGGAGCGGAGAAGGGACGCCTCGCCGGGGTCCGGGACCGAGGCCCCTTCCCCCGAGAGGGCCCCACCGGGAGCCGTAGCTGAGGCGATCCGCGAGAAGGGCCCGACGCACGTCCAGGGTCACCACCGCGCCCACCGCACCGACACCCCGCCTCGTCCGCCTTCGCCGCGGCCGGCGTCACGCGCAGCAGGTAAGCAGCTTACCTGCCCGCCACCCCCGTGGCCGGGGGCTCGTAACAGGGGTCACTCCGCGCGCTCCGCCCGCGCAGCTTACCTGCCCGCCACCCCCATTGCCGGGGGCGCGTAACAGGGGTCACTCTGCGCGCAGTGCGCTCACGAAAGGGGTGGGGCTCACCCTGGTTGATATAGACAGCAGGACGGTGGCCATGGAAGTTGGAACCCGCTAAGGAGTGTGTAACAACCCACCTGCCGAATCAACTAGCCCTGAAAATGGATGGCGCTGGAGCGTCGGGCTCATACGCGGCCGTCGCCGGCAGCGAGACGCGCTTGGAGGTGCGCTCAGCGCGGCTCCCATATGATTGCACACTGGTGTGCGTCTGGGCCGTGACAGCGTGGCACGCGAATGTCTGTGCTGCATTGGATCAGTCTCCTTTCTTTAACAGGCAAAAGCTTTATAACCTCACTAATGCCTTGCATCGTCTATATTAGATATATAACAACGGGCGGGTGCGGGCGGATGCGGTTCTGATCAAATGTTACATCGGGTGGATGGCGGATGGTTGACGACTTTCTGATGCGGTTGCGGATGAAATAATTGCCTATCCGCGCATCTCTAGTTGCTGGTTACTGGGGTTCAATCCCCACCTTCTACCATCCTAGTCACGTCCGTTGTGTCCTTGGGCAAGACACTTCACCCCTTGCTCCTGATGGCTGCTGGTTAGCGCCTTGCATGGCAGCTCCCGCCATCAGTGTGTGAATGTGTGTGTGAATGGATGAATGTGGAAATACTGTCAAAGCGCTTTGAGTACCTTGAAGGTAGAAAAGCGCTATACAAGTATAACCCATTTATCATTTATTATTAGAAGAAGAAGAACAAGAAGAGCAAAAATTAGAAGAAGAGCAACAATTAGAAGAAGAGCAACAATTAGAAGAAGAAGAGCAACAGTTAGAAGAAGAACAAGAAGAGCAAGAATTTGAAGAAGAGCAACAGTTAGAAGAAGAACAAGAAGAGCAAAAAATTTGAAGAAGAGCAACAATTAGAAGAAGAAGAAGAACAAGAGCAACAATTAGAAGAAGAAGAAGAGCAACAATGAAGAAGAACAAGAGCAACAATGAAGAAGAACAAGAAGAGCAACAATGAAGAAGAACAAGAAGAGCAACAATTAGAAGAGCAACAATTAGAAGAAGAAGAGCAACAATGAAGAAGAAGAAGAGCAACAATGAAGATGAAGAACAAGAAGAGCAACAATTAGAAGAAGAGCAACATTTAGAAGAAGAAGAAGAGCAACAATGAAGAAGAACAAGAAGAGCAACAATGAAGAAGAACAAGAAGAGCAACAATTAGAAGAAGAAGAGCAACACTTAGAAGAAGAACAACACTTAGAAGAAGAAGAGCAAGAAGAAAACCAACCATTAGAAGAAGAAGAAGAAGAGCAACAGTTAGAAGAAGAGCAACAATGAAGAAGAACAAGAAGATCAACAATTAGAAGAGCAACAATTAGAAGAAGAAGAGCAACAATGAAGAAGAACAAGAAGAGCAACAATTAGAAGAGCAACAATTCGAAGAAGAAGAGCAACAATTAGAAGAAGAAGAAGAAGAGCAACAATTAGAAGAAGAAGAGCAACAATTAGAAGAAGAAGAAGAAGAGCAACAATTAGAAGAGAAACAATGAAGAAGAAGAACAAGAAGAGCAACAATCAGAAGAAGAGCAACACTTAGAAGAAGAAGACCGACAATTAGAAGAAAAAGAGAAGTAACAAGTACAAGAGCAACACTTAGAAGAAGAAGAAGAAGAAGAAGAAGAAGAAGAAGAAGAAGAAGAAGAAGAAGAAGAAGAAGAAGAAGAAGAAGAAGAAGAAGAAGAAGAAGAAGAAGAAGAAGAAGAAGAAAAAGAAGAAGAAGAAGAAGAAGAAGAAGAAGATGAGCAACAACAAGAAGAAAAGTAAGAAGGAGATGAAGAAGAGCAAAAACAAGAGAATGAAGAAGAGTAAGAAGAGGTAGTAGACAAAGAAAAGCAAGATGAAGAAGAAGAACAATAATAAAAATAAGAAGAACTACAAGGAGACCAAGAAGAACAGGAAGAGCAACAAAAAGAGCAACAAAAAGAAGAGTGAGAAGAAAATGACAGAGCAAAAAGAGGAAGATGAAGAAGAGCAAGAATACAAAAAAGAGCATGAAAATGAAGAACGAGAAAAAATAAGAGCAAAAACAACAACAACAATAAGAAGAAAAAGGAGAAGAGCAAGAAGAAGAAGAAGAGAAAGAAGTAAAAGCGCAAGAAAAAGCACAAGAAGTAGACGAAAAGCAAGAAGAAGAAGGAGAGCAAGAATGATGAAGAAAAAGCAAGAGCAAGAAAAGCAAGAGAAAAACAGCAAGCAGAAGAAGACGGGAAAGAAAAGAAGAGCAAGAAAAAGAGCAAGCAGAAGAACAAGAAAATCAGAATAATAATAAGAAGAGCAAGAAAAAGAAGAAAAGCAAAAAAAAGAAGAAGAGCAAGAATAAGAAGAAAAGCAGCAAGAAGAAGAAAAAGAGCAGGAATAAAAAGAATAAGAAGAAGACGAGCAAGAATTAGAAGGAGAGCAAGAAGAAGAAGTGAAAAGTAGAGTATGATATTCAATCAGGAGTACCTCTCAACAGATGCTTCTGGTTCCTCACACAAAGAACAGTCAGGAACTTGACCTCGTCTGTTCCCCATCGAGCCTCACCAGCCTCGTAGATCTCCTGCAGAACTACGTGGTTAGAGTCACTGCAAAGACCTGAATAACTCCATCCTTGCCTTGGCATCCTGCACAGCCTGGGCCTCGTTCACCGTGTCACTTTCGTCACGTCCGGCCTGAAGCACACAATCAAACATCACTTCATGCACCGAATAGTCGGCTTCTTCTACTCACCGTCAGTAAAGAGACCAGAACTCTCGCGAACATTCCCGACGTGTCTCCGCACACGTCATCTTCCAGGTCCTTCCCGTATTCTGACCAGACAAACACCTTTCAATTCAACTTTATTCATACTAGAGCGAGTCCCATTACCTCCATTGTTAGCTGACTTTTGCTAGCGTTTATTGATGAGTTAGAATGCATAGAAAAGAAAAACATGTTGTGCCTGTTTTACATAAAAATTGTGAATGGAAAAAAAACCCCAAAAAAGTGCAGACTCCAGTTTTGTCATCATGCAGGTGTACCTAATGATATGGCAAGTGAGAGTTGCCACTCACCCTTTTTGTAGAAGGCGTTGATGGCTTTGATTTCGGCATTTGACCTGGAGGCGAGGATGTCGATGAGGCACGCCTCCTCTGTCCCAGCGCCCTGATGAAAACACAGCGTGTCAAAACACCGATCAAACCGTGTCCTTTTTTTATTGGCTAGAGTCGGCGAACGTCCTCGTTCACGTCCGACCTTTATGGCGGCCCTCAGCTCCGAGGCGTCGTACGCCGGCGCCAGCATCAGCAGACCCAGCACCACGCTCCTGAAGTTGGAACTGAGCTCCGAGGACAAGTCCTCTGACAGGTCCTAAAGGAAGAACATTTGGAATAATGTTACTGTGCGTGGCCTTGAATGCTGTGGGTTAGTGTTGCCAGTGTTGGGTCCTGTCTTGTCTGTCTGTGCGTGACCGCCAGTGGACGTCGCCGTGGGCAACAAGACTATTACGGACAATTACTTGCTAAAATGTTTTGTTTTCCTAACAATTCTGCTCCAATCATACACACACGTATTTGTCTGTCCCCTAAACCAGTGTTTTTCAACCTTTTCTGAGCCGAGGCACATTTTATTCATTGAAAAAATCCCGTGGCACACCACCGGCAGAAATTATTGAAAAATTAAACTCAGCAGCCGATATTGACAATAAAAAGTCGTTCTCGCAAGTGTTGGATATGACTTTAAACCATAACCAACCATGGATCAGTATAGCTCTTGTCTCAAAGTAGGTGTACTGTCACATCACGCCGTGACTTATTTTGACTTTTTTGCTGTTTTCCCGTGCGTAGTGTTTTAGTTCTTGTCTTGCGCTCCTATTTTGGTGGCTTTTCCTGTTTTGTTGGTATTTTCCTGTTGCAGTTTCATGTCTTCCTTTGAGCGCTATTCCCCGCACCTGTTTTGTTTTAGCAATCAAGAGCATGTAAGTTGTTGCTATCTTTTTTTTGTGTGGACATTGATGATTGTCATGTCATGTACGAATGTACTTTGTGGACGCCGTCTGCTCCACATGCTGTAAGTCTTTGCTGTTGTCCAGCATTCTGTTTTTGTTTACTTTGCAGCCAGTTCAGTTTTAGTTTCGTTTTGCATAGCCTTCCCTAAGCTTCAATTAGAGATGTCCGATAATATCGGCAGTCTGGCAGAACCTCCTCATATTGTTTTTTTGTAACTCCAGTAGCTATGTTTGAAATCATCCAGCAGCTTCGGCTACGCTTATTGATTGATTGAAACTTTTATTAAAAGATTGCACAGTACAGTACATATTCCGTACAATTGACCACTAAATGGTAACACCCGAACAAGTTTTTCAACTTGTTAAAGTAGGGGTCCACGTTAATCAATTCATGCGCTTTAACCCTGCAGTCTGCCTTCACTTAAAAAAACTGACATTTTTGTTTTTTATTTTTTTCCATCTTTGCCAAACAGTTACATTTAAATGTTAGAGGGCTGAAATATGGCCACCTTGTTTTGAACAAGTTTCTCTTTAAAATGGCTTTAATGTTATTTTTTTCCAAAGTTATTTCAAATATTAATTGACATACACTTAGACCATTTTGGTCACCATTGACTCCTATTTTAACACATTTTTTAATACAATGAAAACCTGACATGTTAGATAATGCTTTTCATCACAAATACTAAACATTTAAACTAGAGATGTCCGATAAATGCTTTAAAATGTAATATCGGAAATTATCGGTATCGGTTTCAAAAAGTAAAATCTATGACTTTTTAAAAACGCCGCTGTGTACACGGACGTAGGGAGAAGTACAGAGCGCCATAAACCTTAAAGGCACTGCCTTTGCGTGCCGGCCCAATCACATAATATCTACGGCTTTTCACACACACAAGTGAATGCAAGGCATAATTGGTCAACAGCCATACAGGTACAGGGTGGCCGTATAAACAACTTTAACACTATTACAAATATGCGCCACACTGTGAACCCACACCAAACAAGAATGACAAACACATTTCGGGAGAACATCCGCACCGTAACACAACAGAACAAATACCCAGAACCCCTTGCAGCACTAACTCTTCCAGGACGCTACAATATACACCCCCACTACCACCAAACCCCGCCCACCTCAACCACGCCCCCGCCACCATCTCTCGAATTTGGAGGTCTCAAGGTTGGCAAGTATGGTGTAAGGACCGGCCTCGATGTCAGCGGCAGGTGAGTAGATTGCCCAGCTGGGGCTTGTTATCTAATCACCCGTCGCCCTTATTAGCAGCAGCCGGGAGGAGAGACGTGTTTTGAGTGGCTGGTGAGCGGACGCATGAGACAGAGACATTTAGCTGGAAAGCAAAACCCTGTCGCTACTTGACAATAAAAGACTTGTTACCCAGACTACCGGGCCCACGAGAGCATCTTTGTGGTCAGAGGAACCCACAGAGGGCAACCACCACAAGGGCCAATGCAAAAAATATGCCAAACACATTTCGGGAGAACATCCGCACCGTAACACAACATAAACACAACAGAACAAATACCCAGAACCCCTTGCAGCACTAACTCTTCCGGGACGCTACAATATACACCCCCCGCTACTCCCTACCCATAAACCCCCCCCCTCCCCCCCCCAACCTCCTCATGCATCTCTGTGATTGAGAACCACACTTTGATGAACTTACGGACCGACTACCGTTAGCTTGCTAGCCAAAATGCTAACATGAACGCAAGAGACATTCCCAAGTAAGAAACGTCTTACCCCAATCTAAATCTGTAAAAACTAGAGATGTTCGATAATATCGGGCTGCTGATATTATCGGCCGATAAATGCTTTAAAATGTAATATCGGAAATGATCGGTATCGGTTCGGAAATGATCGGTATCGGTTTCAAAAAGTAAAATGTATGACTTTTTAAAACGCCGCTGTACGTAGTGGTACACGGATGTAGGGAGAAGTACAGAGCGCGAATAAACCTTAAAGGCACTGCCTTTGCGTGCCAGTCCAATCACATAATATCTACGGCTTTTCACACACACAAGTGAATGCAAGGCATACTTGGTTAACAGCCATACAGGTCCCACTGAGGGTGGCCGTATAAACAACTTTAACACTGTTACAAATATGCGGCACACTGTGAACCCACACCAAACAAGAATGACAAACACATTTCGGGAGAACATCCGCACCGTAACACAACATAA
Organism: Nerophis lumbriciformis; assembly: GCF_033978685.3. Lineage (NCBI taxonomy): Eukaryota > Metazoa > Chordata > Actinopteri > Syngnathiformes > Syngnathidae > Nerophis > Nerophis lumbriciformis. The sequence continues at coordinate 8,010,509 of NC_084579.2, read as the reverse complement.
ACACAACAGAACAAATACCCAGAACCCCTTGCAGCACTAACTCTTCCGGGACGCTACAATATACACCCCCCGCTACTCCCTACCCATAAACCCCCCCCCCCCCCCAACCTCCTCATGCTCTCTCAGGGAGAGCATGTCCCAAATTCCAAGCTGCTGTTTTGAGGCATGTTAAAAAAAATAATGCACTTTGTGACTTCAATAATAAATATGGCAGTGTCATGTTGGCATTTTTTTTCCATAACTTGAGTTGATTTATTTTGGAAAACCTTGTTACATTGTTTAATGCATCCAGCGGGGCCTCACAACAAAATTAGGCATACTAATGTGTTAATTCCACGACTGTACATATCGTATCGGTTCATATCGGCATCGGTAATTAAGAGTTGGATAATATCGGATATCGGCAAAAAAGCCATTATCGGACATCCCTACAAATAATCATTAACTTAGAATTTAATGGCAGCAACACATTGCAAACAAATTGGCACAGGGGCATTTTTACCACTGTGTTACATGGCCTTTCCTTTTAACAACACTTTGAGGAGACCAATTTTTCTGAACTTTTTGATGATATTACGGACAGTTAATGGTGAAATCCCTAAATTCCTTGCAATAGCTGGTTGAGAAATGTTGTTCTTAAACTGTTCGACAATTTGCTCACGCATTTGATTCACAAAACGCTACCCCCGCTACTCCCTACCCATAACCCCCCCACCCCCACCCCCCCCCCACCCCCCGACCCCCAACCTCCTCATGCTCTCTCAGGAAGAGCATGTCCCAAAGTCCAAGCTGCTGTTTTGAGGCATGTTAAAAAAAATAATGCACTTTGTGACTTCAATAATAAATATGGCAGTGTCATGTTGGCATTTTTTTTTCCTTAACTTGAGTTGATTTATTTTGGAAAACCTTGTTACATTGTTTAATGCATCCAGCGGGGCCTCACAACAAAATTAGGCATAATAATGTGTTAATTCCACGACTGTACATATCGCATCGGTTGATATCGGCATCGGTAATTAAGAGTTGGATAATATCGGAATATCGGATATCGGCAAAAAAGCCATTATCGAACATCTCTAGCTTCAATGCCTTTTTTTAGCGGCACTCGCCTTTTGTTTATTTTCGGTTTAAGCGTTAAGATACATTTTTACCTGCATTCTGCCTCCCGCTGTCGTCTGCATTTTGTGATCACGACAAACATCTACAAAGCAATTAGCTACCTGCTGCCACCTACTGATATGGAAGAGTATTACACGGTTACTCTGTCGAGCTCCAGACAGCACCGACACTCAACAACGGCACATTTGCGGATTGTAACTACTGGTTTGCAAAAAAATATTTTTAACCCAATTAGGTGAAATGACATAATCTCCCACGGCACACCACACTGTATTTCACACAGTGGCTGAAAAACACTGCCCTAAAAGGTATATACAAAATAGTGTGTAAAGCATTACTCAAGTAATTTAATTTCAGTATTTTGTGTGTCCTTCTATTTACAATACAACAAAAAAGCTATTCAAATATCCAAACTAGTGAGATTTTGGCTCAGTATTTATATATTATTTCCCAATGTTATATGGAGCACAAGATTTGTGACTCATCATTAAACGTCATGCTCCTGGACATGACTCATTACTACTCTGTATTCAATATCAACCCAACCACTGCTTCAAATAACCTCGCTGACATCAACACGGCACCACCGGCTGATCATTATCTCATCACGCCAACGTGATAAAACACCACTTGACCTTCCGCTTTGATCAGACGGACGCAGAAAGACGGCAGCGTGCACGTTATCTTGTGGAGAAGAACGCGGTGCGTTCCTCCTCTCAGCAGAGGACAAAGCCCTCACTTGTTCCTGTTCTTACTTTCCATTTCCTTCTTAGCTAATGATTAACAGTCACGTTATCAGCGCCATGGCAACAAAGCTCCAGCCAGCTTTGCAGACAAGACAGTAACGCGCTACATTTACTCCGTTACATCTACTTGAGTAACTTTTGGGATAAATTGTACTTCTAAGAGTAGTTTTAATGCAACATACTTTTAGTTTTACTTGAGTATATTTATAGAGAAGAAACGCTACTTTTATCTCCATTCAGCTCGCTACTCGCTACTAATTTTTATCGATCTGTTAATGCACGCTTTGTTTGTTTTGGTCTGTCAGACAGACCTTCATAGTGCCTGCGTTTCAACAAATAGTCACTGGTGACGTTCACTCCGTTCCACCAATCAGATGCAGTCACTGGTGACGTTGGACCAATCAAACAGAGCCAGGGGTCACATGACCTGACTTAAACAAGTTGAAAAACTTATTGGGGTGTTACCATTTAGTGGTCAATCGTACGGAATATGTACTGTACTGTGCAATCTACTAATAAAAGTTCCAATTAATCAATCAAAAGTGTGAAGGAAAAAAAGACCCTTTTTTATTTCAACCGTACATCCCGTCAAAAGCCTAAAGACTGACTGCACAGTTCCTGTCTTCACAATAAAAGTGCCGCTCCATCGCGCCTGCGCTTTCAAAATAAGAGTCTCCGAAAGCCAGCGCAAACAAGCTAGCAAGCTACGGAGTTTGCCGCCAATGTATTTCTTGTAAAGTGTATAAAAAGGAATATGGAAGCTGGACAAATAAGAAGCCAAAAACCAACCACTTTCATGTGGTATTAGACAGAAAGGAGGAACTTTTTTTCTCCTCCATTTGAAAACGTGGACGTTATCATCACTACTGTCTGATTACAATCAATGCAAGTCATCAGAATCAGGTAATACACCAACTTATATTCTTGTTTTCATGAAAGAACGGAATCTATATGTGTTAAACATGCATGTATATTCATTAAAACACCTTTAACATGTAAACAAAAACGGCAAAATAAATAAATATAAATTATATACTGTATATATCAATGTATGTATGTATATATATATATATATATATATGTGTGTATGTATATATATATATATATATGTGTGTATGTATATATATATATATATATATATATATATATATATATATATATATATATATATATATATATATATATATATATATATGTATGTGTGTGTGTGTATGTTACTCATCAGTTACTCAGTACTTGAGTAGTTTTTTCACAACATACTTTTTACTTTTACTCAAGTAAATATTTGGGTGACTACTCCTTACTTTTACTTGAGTAATACATCTCTAAAGTAACAGTACTCTTACTTGAGTACAATTTCTGGCTACTCTACCCACCTCTGGCATTGGGTTTAAATTCTACATTCTTTGGGGTGTAAAAAAAAGCCATTGTTTTTCCCGTAAGGACTTTTGCGTTTTTTAATAAGAACACGTCTCACCTTCCCCACCGTCTGCTTGTAGGCCGCATTGATGCTCTGCCTCTGGGCAATGGTACGATGCGCTAAGATCTCGGTGATGGCGGCCTCATCGGTGCCTGCAAGACAATGAGAGTTTAAAAGTCCCCTATTAGGCAACATTGACTTTGTAATGCAGTTATAGTAGTCATATGTGCCATTTACAACCTGTATGACCTGTATAAACAAACTATCAACTCTCCTTCCGACCTGCTCCCAGCTGTAGGACCTCACCCTGTGTAGACGCCCAGCATTTTATAAAAATGCTGGCTTCACTACACATCTTAAAATAAAGCCCGAAGCTGCGGACGTTGTGTTTTTTGCCAGCGAATAGGCTAACCTTGCATGATGTTACGGTCAGTCAGCGTAATGTTCGCACTTAAAGCGCTTTGAGTTCCTTAAAAAGGTAGAAAAGCGCTATACAAGTATAACCCATTTACCATTTACCATTTAAGCTCACATTGCTATGCTAGTGTTGCTGTCCCACTCATTTAAGTTATATTGTAGTACCGTATTTTTCGGACTATAAGGCGCACTTAAAATCCTGTCATTTTCTCAAAACTTGACAGTGCGCCTTATAACCTAATGTACGGAATACTTTTGGTTGTGCTTACCGACCTTGAAGCTATTTTATTTGGTACATGGTGAAATGATAAGTGTGACCCGTAGATGACAGTCACACATAAGAGATACGTGTAGACTGCAATATGACTCAAGTAAACGACACCAAAATGTTATATGTTCCATTGAGAATATAGAACATTACACACTGTGCTCAAAAATCTATCAAAATGTTTTAGTAGGACTTTGGTAAGCTATGAAGCCGCACCGCTTGATGGATTGTACTGTGCTTCAACATACCAGTATTATTATGGTGTGTGTATAAGGTAAGACATATTATCTGGTGTTTTGTTTCACAATATTATGCAAAAGCAACTTTTTTTACCTTCTGGTACCTGCTGATCTGTATTTGGGATCTGCATAAGTCCTGAAAATTTGTGCGCATCCGCCTTTGTAGTCCGTGCCGACACCATAATCGATAAGCTTCTTCTTTTTCTCTACCTTCTTCTTATTCATGCGCCAAAACTTTAAATGTTCCATTGAAAATAAAGAACATTACACACGGCACTCAAAAATAAAAAAATGGATTGTCGGCGCATTACAGCTACCGTAGTCAGAGGTACGAGTATTACTATGGCGTGTGCATAAGGACCGCAAAATGGCACCCATTAGCAGACATATTATCTGGCGTTTTGTTTCACAATATTATGCAGAACCAACCTTTCCTACCTTCTGGTACCTGCTGATCTGTATTTGAGATCTGCATAAGTCCTGAAAATTTGCGCAAGTCCGCCACTGTAGTCCGTGCTGATGCTGTAATCGATAAGCCTAGTGGCTAGAGCAGGGGTGCTCATTACGTCGATCGCGATCTACCGGTCGATCTCGGAGGGTGTGTCAGTCGATCACCACCCAGGCATTAAAAAAATAGTCCTAAAAATGAGCGATCATAAATCTTCACTATGACGTCACTTTCGTCACTTGACATTCACGGCACCCGAGGGTCTTCTGAGATGACGCTGGCTGCTGCCAGCTCATTAAAATTACCGACAGGAAGGCGAGAAACACTTTATTTCAACAGACTCTGGCGCCGTACTTGTCGTCAAAACTCCAAAGACCGACTGCACAGTTGCACAATAAAAGCGCTGCTTCATCCTGCCTGCGCTACCAAAATAAGAGTCTCAGAAAGCTGGCGTGCACAAGCTAGCAAGCTACGGAGTTTGCCGACAATGTATTTCTTGTAAAGTGTATACAAAGGAGTACGGAAGCTGGACAAATAAGATGCCAAAAACCAACCACTTTCATGTGGTATTGGACAGAAAGGAGGACTTTTTTCTCCTCCATTCGAAAATGCGGAAGTTATCATCACCACTGTCTGATTCCTATCAATGCAAGTCATCAGAATCAGGTAATACACCAACTTATATTCTTGTCTTCATGAAAGAAAGGAATCTATATGTGTTAAACATGCTTGTATTATCTTTAACCACCTTTAAGTTGTTAACAATATTAACTATATGTGTTAAACATGCTTGTATTATCTTTAACCACCTTTAAGTTGTTAACAATATTAACTATATGTGTTAAACATGCTTGCATTATCTTTAAACACCTTTAAATTGTTAACAATATTAACTATTTGTGTTAAACATGATTGTATTATTTTTAACAACCTTTAACTTGTTAACAATATTAACTATATGTGTTAAACATGCTTGCATTATCTTTAAACACCTTTAACTTGTCAACAATATTAACTACATGTATTAAACATACTTGTATTATCATTAAACACCTTTAATGTATTAACAATATTAACTATATGTGTTAAACATGCTTGCATTATCATTAAACACCTTTAACTTGCTAACAAAAACATATATTTCATAAATAAGTAAATATAAATTATATATATGAATGAGGTAGATCCCCACGACTTGATCAATTGAAAAGTAGCTCGCCTGCAGAAAAAGTGTGAGCACCCCTGGGCTAGAGTGTCCGGCCGAGTCATACCAAAGACTATAAAAATAGGACCCATTACCTCCCTGCTTGGCACTCATCATCAAGGCTTGGAATTGGGGGTTAAATCACCAAAATGATTCCCGGGCGCAGCCACCGCTGCTGCTCACTGCTCCCTTCACCTCCCAGGGGGCGAGGGTGATGGGTGTGTGTGACAATCATCTTCTTTGTCTCTATCTTCTTGTTATGGGACATTCACCCTCTGATGTTGCCATTTCTAATAATAAAGTAGTGTAAAGTTCTTACTTATATCTGTCAGGAAACTCACCATGAAAGCGCTAAAACATACTGGTGTAGTGAGTTTACATTATTCACCCAAGGAACTTTAGTTATTAGAGAGTTCCGGTCGGATGGTTTTTCACGGCGTTATAGCACTAGTGAGCAATAATTGATGATTGAAGTAAAGTCTGAATGTCATTAAAACAGTTAACTCCATCTTTTGACACTTCTACTCCCGTCCTTGCACGCTACACCGCTACAACAAAGATGACGGGGAGAAGACGCTGTCGAAGGTGAGCCACGTAAATAAGACCGACCACAAAACGGCGCATCCTGAAGCGACTTGAAGATGATGTGTAAAACATCATCTATGCACCATTTTGACCAAGGAACCACCATTACATGTTATGTAGACCACAATTAAGTGTTTTTTTAAACGGTCTAAATTCCAGCATGAAGCGTAACAATACACACTGAGACGTCAGTACTTAAGTGTAGGGCAACAGTCTCATGACTTGGAGACTGAATATGGCAAAAGTAAGCCAGCCTCCACATAGACAGCATCTGTTAGCTGCAGCAAGAGTCAGGGGAAGATGATTACGCTTGCTAACTAAATCCACATTGCTTCTCATATATCTTTGCTGACACACAATGTCTGCTACGTACTCCTTAATGCTGGCTAGAATGCACACACAACTAGAAAAAAATACCTATGCCATGCCCTCTACCTCCCAATAGTAAGAAAAACTATCCTGAATCCAGATGGTGATCCAGATCAGCCCCAAAATACAATCACTCGTTTCCTTTTCCCATTTCTGACATCTCCTGAAAATTAGATGGAAATCAGCACATGGATTTTTTTGAGCTATATATAGCTGAATTAAAGAAACAGAGTTGGAGGCGGGGCCAATCGCTTACACACGCACAGGGTACAACGCGGTAGAAAAGATCCGGATTCGTCCCAAAAATGTAATCACTTGTTCCTTATCCCAGTTCTGACATTTCCTAAAGGTTTGATGAAAATCCGGCTGTTATTTTTTGAGTTACTGTCTGTTGCTACTTTTTTTCCAACCCTTTGAACCCTGCGGCTTATAAAACTGCGCGGAAAAATTTAAAGATTTTTCTTCGCTAGCGGCCATAATGGTTTATATTCAACACATACTTTTCATATTGCAGCGACAGAGACACTGAAAAGGTGTGTTATCATTTGTGCTACGGCGTCATCTTTTGAACAAGTTTGTTTGCTGCAGGTGCTGCGGATTGAAAATGCACTTCCTGTTTTGCGCCTTGAACCGGAAGTATAACCCATTTTGTCAACTATTCGTCTATAATGTTTGTCCTTGATTCATCACCTCAAGCAACGGTTGGAAGTTTTACAATATAACTAAAACAAGTCATACTTACGAAACCGTCCAATGTGTTATGTATGTAGGAGTGTTTTCATGCATATTTCTACGTGCTATTGTAATGTAATCAAGCTAGCGTCGTTTGCATTAGCGACTATGCTAACCCGTTTACAAGTGTCTGTGTTAGTGTTATTAACTTACAATGGCATTCTTTTTGTATTGTTTCAGTTTCCTAAATTCACCAAAACATCACCGTGGAGTTATTGAGTCTGTTTAGCTGATTGGAAAGCTATAGCTTCCGCAGCCAGTGGGTCCATGACGATGATTTCTGTTTTGTTTGATCAGCCGTTTTACTGCCGTGTGACCTGCACCATTTAGAAACAATTAAGGTATGTAACTAGGGCTGGACGATATATCGATATACTCGATATATCGATATACTCGATATATCGCGGGTTTGTCTCTGTGCGATATAGAAAATAACTATATTGTGATATTCGAGTATACGTTCTCACGCAGTTGCTTTTAGCTGCGGGCATTACACTACAGGCTCTTCTCACTCTGTCTTGTCTCTCCTTCTCACAGAGACATAAAACAAGCGCACCTTCTTACATACGTCACATACGTATACGCCCTCGCGGAGCAGAGAGGAAGCGGCATGGGTAACGCTAGCTGTGGTGCGAGTGGTAATACGAGAGAGAGAAGGTGCGAATCTGGTAACAAATGAAGGAGGAATTAATTCCCAAGAAAAACAGCAGGGAGTCCATCGTCTGGCGATGGTTTGGCTTCAAGTGGGAATATGTCGAACAGTAGGGGTGTGACGGTACGGGTATTTTATCGAACCGTTTCGGTACGGGGGTTCCAGTTCGTACGGAGGTGTACCGAACGAGTTTCCACACGGACATATTAAGTAGCATACTGCACGTTGTGTAAACAATACTCAAAATGCCGGAAATTGGAGGCACCCAAGAAACTCCGCCCTAACAGCTCTGCAAAAGAGGACACACCCGGCGAAAAGAGGACACACGGCCAGTCTATCGTAGCCTGTTAGCTGCTAGCATCCTGACCACACGTCCCCCCCCGCGGGGCCCCCCCAAACGCCTCGAATGTCCGGCACCTCGAGTTATGGTTGCGTGTATTAACAATGTACGTTCAGGGTTAAGAAGGTTAAAAACAAAACAAATTGTAAAGGTGTGCAGCAGCATTCGTGAGGAAGGGGCAGAGACAGAGAGAGAGAGAGAGTTATGATAAACGCGCATGCGTCGTCAGGCTCTGCTTTATATCCATAGATTTATCACATTTAATTTTTTATTATCTATAGCAGGGGTGTCAAAAGTGTGCCCCGGAGGCCATTTGCGGCCCACAGCTAATGTTTTAAAGGCCCACGGCACATTCTAAAAATACTATTAAAATAAACAAAAACATAAGAAAAGTGAAATAAAAAAGCTTAAAGGTTAAATGTAATTTAGAAAAAGTTGCAATGTTGACTTATAAAACAAAGCTTTTTCTTTTTTTCTTTCAAACTGTCATTGCTCAAAACATAATATTGAATCAAAATCAATGTTATTATGAATTATTGACCTATCCAAGGTTCCCATTACTTCACATCAAATATTGCACCAAGAAAAATATTTTTGGTGGAAGATTTTGCAAATTTGGTAAATAAATAACCCAAAAATGTATATTTTGTTGTTTTCTTACTGTACCAAAAATTAACCGAACCGTGACCTCTAAACCGAGGTACGTACCGAACCGGAATTTTTGTGTACCGTTACACCCCTATCGAACAGACAACCGTAATTTGTCAAAAAGTAGCAACAATGCTAATATGTAGCATCTTTTGAAAAGTCACCTGCTAAAGAATGAAGAGTGCTTACTCTGCATGTCAACATCTCCGTTCGGTGCCACGCCCACAAAATGCAGAGGCAACCATTTCCATATCAACACCGTATGAAAAAAATAGTCAACAACAGAAGGAGAAAACGTCCGCCGGAACCTACCACATAGTGAAGGACATACACTATTTGATTTCCTATTATGCAGCTCATTTTTATTTGACACTTATTGAAATATCTTGTGTGACGTCATGCACCAAAGTGCACTTTATTTGTTTTAAACTATTGTAGTGGCGTTCTGTACAAAAAGTGCACTTTAATTTAGTGTTGTTTTGATAAGTCATCTTAATGACATCATGCACAAAAGTGCACTTGTTTTAAAATGTCTCTGACAATCTTGCACTTTCTGTTTTGGAAATGACATGAATGTTTGTGCCACTGCTTAATAACTGTTTAACAAATACACTTTTAGTTGTGATTTCCCTCTCTGCATGAACGTTTAAAATGAGCATATATTAATGCAGTATGAAGAAGAATGTTTTAATGTAGACACATAGAATTATCATACTGCTGTGATTATATGCATCAAGTGTTCATTCAAGGTTAAGGCAAAATATCCAGATATATAAAATATTTCATACTGATATATATCCGCGGCTTATAGTGTGGTGTGGCTATTATATGTAAAAAAAAAATTGTTGGATCTGGCTTAAATACCGGTGCGCTCTATAGCCCGGAAAATACAGTAGCTAACTAACTGATGACATAATAATCAGCATGAATGGACAACCTGAGCAAGACGGAACTTACTTTTCAGACTTTCCTATTGAGGAGGAGCAAGTGTTGTTTGTTTTTCCATGGAGATGTTACTGTGTGTGTGTGTGTGTGTGTGTGTGTGTGTGGACTTACCAGCTCCCTTCATGGCTCCACGAAGCTTCTGGACGTCTGCCTCGGGGTCGAACCCAGAAGCCTCAGTCACTGTTCCACGTTTTCCAATCTAGTCATTAAAAAAAAAAAAAAAGGGTTTACAGCAGTGAGGAAAATCCAGTGACTCTCCAGTTTGATATACCACACTCCTATGCAAACATCTGAATATTTCATGACACATTACTGCACATCTTATCATTCTCATTAGTTGGCATGGTTTGGTTCTTTCTGACGTGGTAAACAAAACATACAAGCTTTCAAGGAATTAAAAATGAAATTAAAATGAGAGGTGATGGTTTAAGGCAGGGGTCGGCAACCCGCGGCTCCGGAGCCGCATGCGGCTCTTTGATCACTCTGATGCGGCTCAGCAGCTTACTTGCTGAACCCCCCAATTTTCCCGTGAGACTTCCGGATTTCAGTGCCTCTCGCAGAAAACTCCCGGGATTGATATTCACCGTTTTTCACCCTTACAGCTATAATAAGGGCGTGCCATGATGATACAACATTTGGTGCTCTCTACAACCTGTATTAACAGCGTGCCAGCCCAACACTTGTTATACAATATACACCTTCTGCTTGCACACGTACGTGACAGCAAGGCATACTTTGTCAACAGCCACACAGGTTACACTGACGGTGACCATATAAAACAACTTTAACACTCTTACTAATAATGCGCCACACTTTGAACCAAAACCAAACAAGAATGACAAACACATTTCGGCAGAACATCTGCACCTTAACACAACATAAACACAACAGAACAAACACCCAGAATCCCATGCAGCCCTAACTCTTCCGGGATACATTATACACCCCTGCTACCACCAAACCCCGCTCCCACCCCAACCCTGCTCCCTCACACATCAACCCCCCCCCCCCCCCTCTCTCTGTGCGTCGGTTGAGGTGGGCGGGGTTTGGTAGCGGGGGGTGTATAATGTATCCCGGAAGAGTTAGGGCTGCATGGGATTCTGGGTATTTGTCCTGTTGTGTTTATGTTGTGTTACTGTGCAGATGTTCTCCCGAAATGTGTTTGTCATTCTTGTTTGGTGTGGGTTCACAGTGTGGCGCATTATTAGTAAGAGTGTTATAGTTTTTTTTATACCGCCACCGTCAGTGTAACCTGTGTGGTTGTTGACCAAGTATGCCTTGCTGTCACCTACGTGAGCAAGCGAAAACACCATACAACGTGTGGCTGATCAGGCACGCTGGTTGTAGTGGGTGCTATATGCTGTGCCATCACGGCACGCATGACGCTGACAAGCGCCATCCATTTACAACCCGCGTGCCGCACCAGCTTTCAAATTCCATATAAAAGGTGTGGGCAGCGTGCCTGAGACTCCTGGTTTATACATAGCACAAAGCAAAAAGAAAATTTTGTATGGAGTGTTATTCATTTAAAATTTCAAAAAAATTTGCGGCTCCCATTGTTTTCTATAATTTGCGAAACTGGTCAAAATGGCTCTTTGACTGGTAAAGGTTGCCGACCCCTGGTTTAAGGCAATTGCCTACAGCGGCATCCTCTAGGGGGCGTCGCGAGAATGAGAGTGGAGAAAAAAAGATTTCACCTTTTATTTTTAATTCATCCATCCATCCATTTTCTACCACTTGTCCCTTATTGGGGTTGCGGGGGGGTGCTGGAGCCTATCTCAGCTGCATTCGGGCGGAAGGCGGGGTACACCCAGGACAAGTCGCCACCTCATCGCAGGGCCAACACAGATAGACAGACAACATTCACACACTAGGGACCATTTAGTGTTGCCAATCAACCTATCCCCAGGTGCATGTCTTTGAAGGTGGGAGGAAGCCGGAGTACCTGGAGGGAACCCACACAGTCACGGGGAGAACATGCAAACTCCACACAAAACAATCCCGAGCCCGGGATTGAACTCAGGACTACTCAGGACCTTCGTATTGTGTACCTCACATTATTACCTGTCACTCTTTAAAACTCCTTGTGCAGAATTGAATGTTTTTTATTTTAATGTTTACAGTATTTTTCGGAGTATAAGTCGCACCGGAGTATAAGTCGCACCTGCCGAAAATGCATAATAAAGAAGGAAAAAAAACATATATAAGTCGCACTGGAGCCCGGCCAAACTATGAAAAATACTGCGACTTATAGTCCGAAAAATACGGTACTTAAGTTTGAAGCAAAGGTGGCAATACTAATCGCCACATTTGGCGAGGCGTGTTTTAAAGCAACACTTGAAGCGTGGTGCTTCCTTGTTTAAAGCGTCACCTTTATCGTTAAGTTTTGAAGCCCAAATACCTCCATATTGTGAGGGAAGTCTTGTCTTGGTTTTTTCTGTCTTGTGATTTACATGTTTTATTTTGAAAAGCAACTCCTCTTGTTTCAGATCACGGGTCCTTCCTCTTGTGTCACCAGTCTGACGTCATTCCTGACCCTTGATTGTTTCCACCTGTTTCCCATTACCCTCATGTTCTTTATAAGCCCATGCCTCCCCTTGTTCTGTGCCAGATTGTCTCGAGCTTTCGTGCCTGTCTTGCGTTCCATGTTCATGTTCATGTCCATGCCTTGCCTTGTCCCACGTCTACGTCCTTGTTTCCAGAATATCCCACGCTGTAATTTTGAATTCACTTTTTCTCCTCCCTCAGAGCGACTTTTGTTATTCAGCCTTTTTTCTACCGCAGTGGTGAGTTATAGTTTTTCCCTAATGATCTTTCCTCAAAGTTTTTGAGTGATTTTTTTGTTTAAATTTATTAGAGTAGTAAGTTTTATAGTCTTTATTTTCTTCCTCCTGTTGGAGCGTTTTTTGTTAAAGTTTTTTGATAACAGATACGGTGCTAATTATAATTGTCCTTATTTTTGTATTTCCTCCTTTTGGAGTGATTTTCGGTTTTTCCCTTTTGGAACATTTTTTCGATATCTATTTTGTCATTTCATAGTATTTGGATTTACTCTGCTCTGGAGGCTTAAAGAGTTTTTCAAAATAAAAGCTTTATTTAGAATCACATCTCTGCATCTGAGTCCCTTCCTTCGTTCAAGCCTGACACATATTGTGCTTCCTGCACCCTCTTTATTAACCAGTAGAATTGTCCTTTTTTGACATTCTTCCTCTCCAAGATGTTATTTTTTGTAGGCACGTTGTGTGTGCGTTTTGACACCCTCAACATCATGCTCCTCGCCTTGTAGTCATTTCCGCAGATGAAAGAAACGGTACCGGTACTTTTCAAAGGCAGTATAGTACCGATTTCAATCAATTAGTATTGCGGTACTTTATTAGTACCGGTATACTGTACAACCCTACTCCATTCCCTATTACTGTATTTTTCGGAGTATAAATCGCTCCAGAGTATAAGTCGCTCCAGAGTATAAGTCGCACCGGCCGAAAATGCATAATAAAGAAGGGAAAAAACATATATAAGTCGCACTGGAGTATAAGTCGCATTTTTTGGGGAAACGTATTTGATAAAAGCCAACACCAAGAATAGACATTTGAAAGGCAATTTAAAATAAATAAAGAATAGTGAACAACAGGCTGAATAAGTGTACGTTATATGAGGCATAAATAACCAACTGGTATGTTAACGTAACATATTATGGTAAGAGTCATTCAAATAACTATAACATATAGAACATGCTATACGTTTACCAAACAATCTGTCACTCCTAATCGCTAATTCCCATGAAATCTTATACGTCTAGTCCAGGGGTCGGCAACCCAAAATGTTGAAAGAGCCATATTGGACCAAAAATACAAAAACAAATCTGTCTGGAGCCGCAAAAAATGAAAAGCCATGTGTCATGAGATATAAATTGAATTAAGATGACTTAATGGAAACTAAATGAGCTCAAATATAGCTACAAATGAGGCATAATGATGCAATATGTACATATAGCTAGCCTAAATAACATGTTAGCATCGATTAGCTTGCAGTCATGCAGTGACCAAATATGTCTGATTAGCACTCCACACAAGTCAATAACATCAACGAAACTCACCTTTGTGCATTCATGCACAACGTTAAAAGTTTGGTGGACAAAATGAGACAGAAAAAGAAGTGGCATAAAACACGTCCCCGAAAGTCGGAGAAAGCTGTACATGTAAACAAACTACGGTGGGTTCAAGGACCGCCAAAATTAGTAGGACAAAACGGCGCTCGCCAAATACTCGAATCAGTGAAGCATGTTTTATATAAACAGTGTGCTTTATAACAATTAGGGAGGTTTGTGTCATGGTTGTCCTCCTGCAGAAACCATATTTAAACAAAAAATATATTTTTTTCCCCTCATCTTTTTCCACTTTTCATACATTTTTGAAAAAGCTCCAGAGAGCCACCAGGGCGGCGCTAAAGAGCCGCATGCGGCTCTAGAGCCGCGGTTTGCCGACCCCTGGTCTAGTCTCTTACGTGAATGAGATACATAATATTATTTGATATTTTACGCTAATGTGTTAATAATTTCACACATAAGTCGCTCCTGAGTATAAGTCGCACCCCCGGCCAAACTATGAAAAAAACTGCGACTTATAGTCCGAAAAATACGGTAATCGTTTAGTCATTGCAGTCCTGTGGTTCCTACAAGGAGGAAAAGCAGATTTTGCTAAAATTGAAAAATAATAATAGTTAATGTCGTGATCTGTGCCATTATTGTGGTTTTTGTTGCGTTGGATCGTTGACGGCTTTGCTCCATCAGACTGCGACATTCTTTCTTTGTGCTTTGCGTCTTTCATTTGCGTTGTAGTTCACACGATGCAACTTCTTCTTTTCATCATGCTTTCAAATTTTAAACAAAAAGAGCATGTTACAAAACAAATAACTACGGAGTAAAAATATCTAACATGACACTAGAAGGCTGATGTAAGTTCAGACAACAGTTTCATAGTAACATGTAGTAGTATTTTATATGTTTTTATCGGAAAACATGATATACATTATATAGTATAGTATCTTTGTATGTTTTCCATGTAATTAATTAAGTATTCCGAGTTTTAACAGTACAGGCCAAAAGTTTGGACAAACCTTCTCATTCAATGCGTTTTCTTTATTTTCATGACTATTTACATTGTAGATTGTCATTGAAGGCATCAAAACTATGAATGAACACATGCGGAGTTGTGTACTTAACAAAAAAGGTGAAATAACAGAAAACATGTTTTATATTCTAGTTCCTTCAAAATAGCCACCCTTTGCTCTGATTACTGCTTTGCACACTCTTGGCATTCTCTCGATGAGCTTCAAGAAGTAGTCACCTGCAAGGGTTTTCACTTCACAGGTGTCATAGTTTTGATGCCTTCAGTGACAATCTACAATGTAAATAGTCATGAAAATAAAGAAAACACATTAAAATGAGAAGGTGTGTCCAAACTTTTGGCCTGTACTGTATATTTTATGTAATTTGTTTTAGATTAAGTAAATTTTTAGTTATTCTCCAGGTTGGAAGCCTCAAAGGTGGCATTTTTCCTCAATCCTTAGTGCCAGTTTTCTTCTTGTTCAAACTGGTGTAAAGCACATTTTGCATGAAAAAAAAAAGTGCAACAGTTACAACTTTCACCATGATTGTTTTTTTTATTTATTTTCGGATTAGCTGGAAGAAATCACTTGATTTTATTCTAATACTGATTTAGTTTACATAGAACAGGGGTCGGCAACCCGCGGCTCCGGAGCCGCATGCGGCTCTTTGATCACTCTGATGCGGCTCAGCAGCTTACTTGCTGAACCCCCCAATTTTCCCGTGAGACTTACGGATTGCAGTGCCTCTCGCAGAAAACTCCCGGGATTAATATTCACCGATTTTCACCCTTACAGCTATAATAAGGGCATGCCATGATGGTACAACATTTGGCACACTCTACAATCTGTATTAACAGCGTGCCAGCCTAACAATTGCTATACAATATACATCTTCTGATTGCACACGTACGTGACAGCAAGGCATACTTGGTCAACAGCCACACAGGTTACACTGACGGTGACCATATAAAACAACTTTAACACTCTTACTAATAATGCGCCACACTTTGAACCAAAACCAAACAAGAATGACAAACACATTTCGGGAGAACATCTGCACCTTAACACAACATAAACACAACAGAACAAATACCCAGAATCCCATGCAGCCCTGACTCTTCCGGGCTACACCCCAAGCCTGCTCCCTCACACATCAACCCCCCCCCCCCTCTCTGTGCGTCGGTTGAGGTGGGCGGGGTTTGGTAGCACGGGTGTATAATGTATCCCGGAAGAGTTAGGGCTGCATGGGATTCTGGGTATTTGTCCTGTTGTGTTTATGTTGTGTTACGGTGCAGATGTTCTCCCGAAATGTGTTTGTCATTCTTGTTTGGTGTGGGTTCACAGTGTGGTGCATTATTAGTAAGAGTGTTAAAGTTTTTTTTATACCGCCACTGTTGGAATAATTGTTTGTAAGTTATCACAAAAGAAACGTTGTATTATGAATGCTATCTTTCGAGGCCTAACAAGAGGAAGAAGGCTCGTGAAACGCCACTGTGATTTCAACACGGACAGATGGCAGGATCTGCTCAACTTCCAGAGGAACTCTCTTTGAAGTGTTAAACGAACTCTCTTTGAAGTATTTTACAAACTCTCTTCCAACTGTTTGGTGACCGAGGTCAACGCTATTTACGACCCGCTGCCCTTTTGAAGCAACTGTGGTCAGGAGACGGGAGGGGTTATCCATTGTCCTCCAACACCTGCCCCAGCTGGATCCAGGAAGAGCCCAAGCCCGAGAAATCCCACTTCTTGGTCTTCAAAGCGACCGAAAACAATGACTGTTTTACATACTCCCCATTCCTGCTGAGACATGTGTTGGTGCGTGAACATTGAATATTGTAATAAAGAGGAGACGAAAACCTTCTTCGTCAGAGCGTGGTGCAGGACTGTACAGAGAGTGCAGTGGCCATGTCTCTCCTCAATATTGAGTCCAAATTTAATTCTGTCTCTGTTTGATTCCTTGCCTTTTGTCTTGTTTAATAGATGTCCTCAGTGTTTGAACGTGACAGCCACCGTCAGTGTAACCTGTGTGGTTGTTGAACAAGTATGCCTTGCTGTTACCTACGTGAGCAAGCGGAAGCCCCATTCAACATGTGGCTGATCAGGCACGCTGGTTGTAGTGGGCGCTATATGCTGTACCATCACGGCACGCATGACGCTGACACGCGCTATTCAATTAAAACCTGCGTGCCGCACCAGCTTAACATTTCCATATAAAGGTGTGGGCAGCGTGTCTGAGACCCCTGGTGTATACATAGCACAAAGCAAAAAAAAAAACTTTGTATGCAGTGTTATTTCATTTAAAATTTCAAAAATGTTTGCGGCTCCCATTGTTTTCTATAATTTGTGAAACTGGTCAAAATGGCTCTTTGACTGGTAAAGGTTGCCGACCCCTGACATAGAATATGGCTTAACCTGCATTACTGCGGTTAAAAAATGTTTTTTTGTTTCATTGTTTGCGACCGCTTTGCTCCGTCAACACAATCTTAAGTAGGAGCAATTACATGAAATTTACGCAAATGCACATACTTACCGCTGCCATTGTAGGATAATCGGGTGATATCTTAAACTGGAGTTGAGTCAAGCTGCAAAATAAGAATGGAAGTGTTTGTTATTAATGTATTATTGCTCACTGAACCCATTGACCCCTTATCAATAATACATGCACTTTAGAGCATCTCTTGCGTCCCTGCTAATCCAATTAAGCATTGTTTTCTGTTTCTGTTGTTGCACACACCTGTAATTAAATCAACCCATGGCTTCACTGGGTCATCTTACACTCTGCCGTGGCTGCATTATGGCTGTTTCGTTGTAAGCGTGTGGTATTTGTAGACAAACATGCAAATATAGTACACATGCACACCACATATTTACAAAAGGCGTCAGCACACATTTGAGTGTTTAGGGCAGCGTTTTTCAACCTTTACTGAGCCAAGGCACATTTTTTTTCCATTGAAACAATTCTGAGGCACGCCACCAGCAGAGTTTCATTAAAAAATGAAACTCAGCAGCCGATATTGACAATAAAAAGTCGTTCTCGCAATCGTTTGATATGAATTCCAACCAAAACCAAGCATGCATCACTATAGCCCGTCTCAAAGTAGGTGTACTGTCACCACCTGTCACATCAGGCCTTGACTTATTTGGAGTATTTTGTTTTTTTCCTGTGTGTAGTGTTTTAGTTCTTGTCTTACGCTCCTATTTTGTTGTTGATTGTCACGTCATTTACGGATGTACTTTGTGGACGCCGTCTGCTCCACACGCTGTAAGTCTTTGCTGTCGTCCAGCATAGGGATGTCCCGATCCGATATTTGGATCGGATCGGCCGCCGATATTTGCCAAAAAATGCGTATCGGCAAGGCATGGGAAAATGTCGATCCAGATCCAGTTTTTTTTTTTTTAAAACTACGGTCCGTGTTTTCCAACGCACTGATTTAAATAATACATTCCACTTTTCTGCTGCTCCCTAATTTCCGTTCCGCATTTTCCAGCACACCTTCAACACATCCACAGGTCTGTGGATTCTCACGCAGTTGCTTTTAGCTGCGGGCATTACACGACAGGCTCTTCTCACTCTTTCCTGTGTCTCCCTCTCACAGACAGCAAGCGCACCTTCTTACACACGTCACGTCATACATCACATACGTATACGTCCTCTTCGAGCAGAGAGGTAGCAGCATGGCTAACGTTAGCTGTGATGCTAGCGCAGCCGCTAAAGTACGCGCCTGTGCAATTGCGCACGGCAAATCTATGCCACGCACAAAATCAAATAAAAAAATAAGCGCATAACAATTTTCGACACACGGACACGACAGAGAAAACAGTTTTCGTCATCATTGTTCAAATATTGTAACGTCTGCCGAGACGCTTATCTCCGTTCGGTGCCACACGTCCACACCATCAAAATGCCGAGGCAAACATTTCCAGATCAACACCGTATGAAAAAAATAGTGATTTTTTTAGTTGTGATTTCCTTCTCTGCATGAAAGTTTAAAAGTAGCATATATCAATGCAGTATGAAGAAGAATGTTTTAATGTAGACACATAGAATCATCATACTGCTGTGATTATATGCATCAAGTGTTCATTCAAGGCTAAGGCAAAATATCGAGATATATATCGTGTATCGCAATATGGCCTTAAAATATCGCAATATTAAAAAAAGGCCATATCGCCCAGCCCTAGTTCAATGATGCCATTTCTGTTTGTCATGTATAATTTTGTCTATTTTGTGTTTATCCTTGAATAAACAGGTCAGTTTCTTGTTACCAACCATTGTGTATTATTCAAACTCCCCTAATTCAGCTGGCTAGTTGTTATCAAGAGTACTGAAACCCTTTTCAACATGATTCTGACAACTAAGTAGGCTAAATAACTTTAATACATGCTCGGATAGGCCAGTATCGGTCAGTATCGGTATCGGATCGGAAGTGCAAAAACAATATCGGTATCGGATCGGAAGTGCAAAAACCTGGATCGGGACATCCCTAGTCCAGCATTCTGTTTTTGTTTACTTTGCTGCCAGTTCAGTTTTAGTTTTGCATAGCCTTCCCTAAGCTTCCATTCCTTTTCTTAGCGGCACTCGCCTTTAGTTTATTTTTGGTTTAAGCATTAACTCCTTTTTAGACTTAGACAAACTTTAATGATCCACAAGGGAAATTGTTCAACACAGTAGCTCAGTTACAATGATGGAAAGTGTAAGGATGGAAAGGACAATGCAGGTATAAATAGACTAAATATAGCGATATAAAATATAACATATATACGAATATATACATAATATGTGTACAGTATATTATATTATGTCTGTAACAATTACCATGTACAATATTACAGTATATGTGACAGCTGCAGCATAAGATAGAGAGTAGATCCAGCAGAAAATAGACAAACCATTGTCGTCATTCCCGACATCTACCAAGCAATTAGCTACCTGCTGCCACCTACTGATATGGAAGAGTATTACACGGTTACTCTGCCGAGCTCTAGACAGCACCGACACTCAACAACGGTACATTTACGTATTTTAATTACTGGTTTGCAAAAAATATTTTTAACCCAATTAGGTAAAATTACATAAACTCCCACAGTACACCAGACAATATCTCACGGCAAACTACCCTATTTTTTTGGACTATAAGTCGCTTTTTTTTTTCATAGTTTGGCCGGGGGTGCGACTTATACTCAGGAGCGACTTATGTGTGAAATTATTAACACACTACCGTAAATCAAATAATATTATTTATCTCATTCACGTAAGAGACTAGACGTATAAGATTTCATGGGATTTAGCGATTAGGAGTGACAGATTGTTTAGTAAACGTATAGCATGTTCTATATGTTATAGTTATTTGAATGACTCTTACCATAATATGTTACGTTAACATACCAGTTGGTTATTTATGCCTCATATACCATACACTAGTGATGGGTCCGGCAACACCGATGCATCGGCGCATGCGTCGAGCTCATAGTACCGCTTTTAGAAAGTCACGTGACCGATCATGAGCTGTTTTGGTCACGTGACCGATACGCGAACTGTGTCGCACTCCCGCCTCCTCTGTGCCCTGTGAGCGGGTCTTTTCTACAGCCGGAGAAATAATAACTAAGAAGAGACGACTGAAGTGTTGATAACAACCAAACTTAACCCCCCCACCCCCTCCATATCCCACACCCCGGATTGTAAATAATGTAAATAATTCACTTGTGTGATGACTGTATTATGATGTTAGTATATATCTGTATCATTAATCAATTTAAGTGGACCCCGACTTAAACAAGTTGAAAAACTTATTGGGGGGTTACCATTTAGTGGTCAATTGTACGGAATATGTACTTCACTGTGCAATCTACTAATAAAAGTCTCAATCAATCAATGAAAGAAATCGTCTAAAATTGAATACGTTGGAAAAACTGTTGTTTTTTTTTAATAAAAATGTGTAAAAAATTAATTTAAAAAAATCCCAGTCCACAAGCATCCTCATTCACAACACATTCTCTTAGATTTCCATTTTATTATACATGTTCACATTTATTATTGACTGTATCTAAAAAAGATAAAAATATATTTTTATTTAAATGAAGATATGAAATAATCCTAAATGAAATACAATGACTTGGTTTATATTATTGTATATACTAGGTCATAAAATCAGTGTCAGTTGAGTCGGTCCATAGGTTGCCTGTAGGGATTTTTAATGTCCAGCGTATGTCAGTATTTAGCGACACAGTATCTACACAGTATCAATACAGTTTTGCAATGTGTCGAAACGCTTCATGACGCCTCATCAACCCATCACTACCATACACTTATTCAGCCTGTTGTTCACTATTCTTTATTTATTTTAAATTGCCTTTCAAATGTCTATTCTTGGTGTTGGGTTTTATCAAATACATTTCCCCAAAAATTGCGACTTATACTCGACTTATATACAGAGGTGGGTAGAGTAGCCAGAAATTGTACTCAAGTAAGAGTACTGTTACTTTAGAGATTTATTACTCAAGTAAAAGTAAGGAGTAGTCACCCAAATATTTACTTGAGTAAAAGTAAAAAGTATGTTGTGAAAAAACTACTCAAGTACTGAGTAACTGATGAGTAACATACACACTCATATATATATATATATATATATATATATATATATATATATATATATATATATATATATATATATATACATACCGTACATACATATACATTGATATATACAGTATATAATTTATATGTATTTATTTTGCTGTTTTTGTTTACATGTTAAAGATGTTTTAATGAATATACATGCATGTTTAACATATAGATTCCTTTCTTTCATGAAGACTAGAATATAAGTTGGTGTATTACCTGATTCTGATGACTTGCGTTGATTGTAATCAGACAGTAGTGATGATAACGTCCACGTTTTCAAATGGAGGAGAAGAAAAGTTCCTCCTTTCTGTCTGATACCACATGAAAGTGGTGGGTTTTTGGCATCTTATTTGTCCAGCTTCCATATTCGTTTTTATACACTTTACAAGAAATACATTGGCGTCAAACTCCTTAGCTTGCTAGCTTGTTTGCGTGGCTTTCGGAGACTCTTGTTTTGAAAGCGCAGGCGCGATGGAGCGGCACTTTTATTGTGAAGACAGGAACTGTGCAGTCAGTCTTTAGGCTTTTGACCGGATGTACGGTTGAAATAAAAAAGTATCTTTTTTTACTTCACACTTTTGATTGATTGATTGGAACTTTTATTAGTAGATTGCACAGTACAGTACACATTCCGTACAATTGACCACTAAATGGTAACACCCCAATAAGTTTTTCAACTTGTTTAAGTCAGGTCATGTGACCACCTGGCTCTGTTTGATTGGTCCAATGTCACCAGTGACTGCATCTGATTGGTGGAACGAAGTGAAACGTCACCAGTAAGGCAGGCACTTTGAAGGTCTGTCTGACAGACCAAAACAAACAAAGCGTGCATTAACAGATAGATAAAAATTAGTAGCGAGTAGCGAGCTGAATGTAGATAAAAGTAGCGGAGTAAAAGTAGCGTTCCTTCTCTATAAATATACTCAAGTAAAAGTAAAAGTATGTTGCATTAAAACTACTCTTAGAAGTACAATTTATCCCAAAAGTTACTCAAGTAGATGTAACGGAGTAAATGTAGCGCGTTACTACCCACCTCTGCTTATATATGTTTTTTCCTTCTTTATTATGCATTTTCGGCCGGTGCGACTTATACTCCGGAGCGACTTATACTCGGTATACGGTAGTGTGCCGCGGCACAGTGGTTTAGGGAATACAAACACAACCTGGTTTGTGTCATGGAGGAAAAACAGGTACGTGTATTGCAACTTAATGTGTTTATGGGGAGAAAAGTGCAGCCCTGATGATGTAATTACTATGCAATCACACAGAACATCCATCCATCCATCCATTTTTCTACCGCTTGTCCCTTTTGGGGTCAGCTCAGGTGAATGTCACAGGTGAACAAGGTGACATAAGAACACTATGCCACCATGTTGGCAATGTATATCACAGCTTGGCAAAAATTGCACGATATTCCTTAAAACGCGAATATACTCACAAAAAGACGGTGTTTTACATCCAGAAATGTGAACTTTTATTTTTACACTTGTAAAAACTGACCATTAACTCGCAATGAAGGTGGGCACACCCAAATGTGAGCATATAGTCCCGACCCTTATTACGTCAAACACGGACAAACTGTTCTCAAAAAGAGTAGTTGTGGTTACAAACTGAACAAAGAGGCTTACCTCGTCCTTGTCTAAACGGAGCCAGAAGACAGAATCCACCAGGAAAAAGTCACCTTTTTAACGGCCAAGCTGCCTTCGCGTCCTACCCTCTTGAATGTAGTTCTTCTTTTCCTTCTTGCACACTCCCCCTTTGAGTTGGGCCGATGCGTTCACGTACCACGTCAAAATCGGAAAGTAGCACGTTGTCTTTGACCATAACAATACGACGCGTGTTTCAAACGGAACCCGAGTTTGATCACGGAATGAAGTACACTTCATTCTGAATTAAGTACACTTCATTCATTAACGGTGTTACAAAAAAGATCAGTTAGAATAATACATAATGTTGTATATAGAGAACATACTTATTTACTTTATTTATTTATTTATTGAATCAAAAATAGTAAATACTGAAATTCCACGACATAGTGAATTTGCAAACAGCTACAATTATCATACTTGCCAACCCTCCCGAATTTTCCGGGAGACTCCCGAATTTCAGCGCCTCTCCCGAAAACCTCCCGGGACAAATATTCTCCCGAAAATCTCCCGATTTTCAGCCGGAGCTGGAGGCCAAACCCCCTCCAGCTCCATGCAGACCTGAGTGAGGACAGCCTTTTTTCATGACGGGAGGACAACAGGGTGACAAGAACTAAATCATCCAGACTAGAGATAAATTGTATTATTATGTTTACCTTACCTAAAAATAAATATATTTATTAATTTAAAAAAAAACAACTAAATACATTTTTACTATATTTTGCTAAAAACATCAAAATTAATTGTATTTTTATTTGTATTTTTTCTGACTCCTTATTACATCCAGCCATAGAATTATACATTAAAATAAACATATTTGAAATAATTCATTTTAAATTATCATAATAATTCATTTAAAATGACCATATTTAATTATTAAAATAATTGCTTGTTTATCAACAACTTTAGCATTTTATTCATTACATTTTGAAGCTCTCAGAAGTCAAGTTATGTTATATTCCTTAATATTTATTTATGCAAGTTTGAAGTATCAATTATCTAAACACAGTTTTGTTTGCATATTTTCAGGATATATATATATATATATATATATATATATATATATATATATATAAGAAATACTTGACTTGGTGAATTCTAGTTGTCAATATACTCCTCCCCTCTTAACCACGCCCCCACGCCCCACCCCCCACCTCCCGAAATCGGAGGTCTCAAGGTTGGCAAGTATATTGTATGGAAACAACGAAATTGGACAGCAATCCAGCTCAGTGCTTTTAAAACAAAACTACATGAAATAGTCTTAAGACATCAACAATAATAAAACAATTTAAAATTTAAAAACATAATACAATGTTAAAAGCATATTGCAGAGCAGATCTCTATCAGAGGTAAGCAAGTAATAAAGTGGTGAGTGTTCAGGTAAATGCAGAGTTTAGGGCAATAACAGCTCTAGGATAGAAACTGTTTTTAAGTCTATTTGTCCTTGCTTTGATGGTCTTATAGCGCCTCCCTGGGGGCAAGAGTTCAAGCCAGTGCTGACCTGGGTGGGATGAGTCCCTGAGGATGCTGTTTGCTCTCCTGTTGCAGTGTCTTTTATACAGGTCCTCTAGAGATGACAGACACTTAAGACCTTCAGTATATCAGTATGTGGAATTAAATTATGGAATGGATTAAGCAAAGAAACCAAACAACGTACTAATATGATCCACTTCAAGAAACTCTTCAAACTTTAAGTGTTTACAAAGTACAACAAAGAAGAAACATGATAAACATTCTGAATGTATCTCATCCATCCATTCATTTTCAAGATAATCTTACTCATCTCACCATATGAAATCTAACTTACTTCACCAATTATTATTTATGTATTTTTATTGTTATTACTTATGGAGTATATTGGGAATAAATTGACAACAGGAAGTGAACAAAACTTTTAGCAACTGCTATGTAAAGGGAAAGGGGTGAGATTAAATAAGCTCTGCTTCTTCCTACTCCTTTTTGAACATGTTGAATAGAGGAACTGGAAATTGTGATGTATCATGTAGTATGCATGCATGTTCCAAATAAACTCAAACTCAACTCAACTCAACTTATTAAAAGATATAAAGAGAAACAATCTTACCGGTATATTAAAAATGTAAACACAGTTATGTCCTGTTTATTTTTGGCGATGTCTCCCAAAGCAACGCTACCATTTTAACACCTGCCTATTTTTGCCTTTATAGCCATTTCAATTTACAGTATTATGCTGTAAAGAACGTAACATTTATTGTAATTTTTAATAATTTGATGGGT
Organism: Nerophis lumbriciformis; assembly: GCF_033978685.3. Classification (NCBI taxonomy): domain Eukaryota; kingdom Metazoa; phylum Chordata; class Actinopteri; order Syngnathiformes; family Syngnathidae; genus Nerophis; species Nerophis lumbriciformis. The sequence goes on along the minus strand of NC_084579.2, from coordinate 7,984,747 downwards.
AGTTTGCTGTAAAGTTAAGTATTTTTATTTAGACAAAAACATGTTTGGAAAGTATGATAACATACTGTACTATTTGTTGCAATATTGGATACTATTAAAGTTGAAAAGGTATGCAATGTCAAGCAGTACATATATTTTTCTGTCAAAATGAAAAAAATCAATTACATTTAGTGAGAAAATATGAAGTACTTTATTGACACGTATAATTTCCAAGCTTTAGTTTTCAATTTACAGTATTATTATTATTATTATTATAGAGGTTTATTTGAAATAGGGACAGATACAAAAACATAGACATCTGAAACAGTTATCCAATGTATGCATCATATTATGCTGTAAAGAACGTAAAATGTATTGTCATTTTTAATAATTTGATGGGTAGTTTGCTGTAAAGTTAAGTATTTTTATTTAGACAAAACATGTTTGGAAAGTATGATAATATACTGTAATATTTGTGGCAATTTTGGATACTATTAAAGTTTAAAAGGTATGCAATGTATATTGAATGTATTTCTTCGTTTCCCTTTTCCGTACTCCCCTTTTGAGTTGTGCAGATGCGTTCACGCACCACGTCAAAATCGGAAAGTAGCACTTAAAGTTGACTTAAACTATATCAAAAATAACGACGCGTGTTTCAAACGGAACTCGAGTTTAATCACTTATTAAAAGAAATAATGAGAAACAACGTTGTATTAAAATTTTAAAACACAGTTATGTATTTTTTGTTTTTGGCGATGTCCCTCAAAGCAATGCTACCATTTTAACACCTGCCTATATGTTTACCTTTATAGCCGTTAAAAGGGAAATTATATATGTTTAGTTTGCTTTATTATTTTTTCAGTCAGTGGTTAACAAAATAAACAAACAGTTTTACATAAACAAACAGTTGTACATTCATAAATTGAAAATGTTGCAGACCGAAAGGGTTTAGGCTGAAGTTGAACACTTATTGCGCCTAACCCTATAAACAATGTCAAATACAAGATGAGCTTCCAAAAATTATGACATTTCCTTTGCACAGCATATTATAAATACACTTTGTACACAACATAAACACTGTTCAATTATATACACAGTGAAGACATGTGAAATATCCTTGTACACGTGTTAGTTAAACCTTTGTTCCAATTATATACTACATACAAACAATTATACTTCCATTATTATTTATATCCCACATTTAGTTTGTAATTAACATTGATCATAGTATTAACTACTGTGTTGATTCAAGAGTGATATATTTTTCCAGGACATTGGTCTTAAAATGTTTTTTAAATGTGTGAATGGGACTGGAACATTTTAAAGAATCATCCAAGCTGTTCCACAGATGAACCCCCCTGACAGAAACACATCTACTTGCTTTCTGAAAGACAGCTGAACCTCTGAGGTCATAGGGACTCTCCCTAGATTTGAACCTTTCCTGTAGACCAGTGATTTTCAACCACTGTGCCGCGGCCGTGAGATACAGTCTGGTGTGCCGTGGGAGATTATCTAATGTCACCTATTTGGGGTAAAAAAACATTTTTTGCAAACCAGTAATTATAGTCTGCAAATGATGTGTTGTTGTTGAGTGTCGGTGCTGTCTAGCGCTTGGCAGAGTAACCGTGTAATACTCTTTCATATCAGTAGGTGGCAGCAGGTAGCTAATTGCTTTGTAGATGTCGGAAACAGGCAGTGTGCAGGTAAAAAGGTTTCTAATGCTTAAACCAAAAATAAACAAAAGGTGAATGCCCCTAAGAAAGGGCATTGAAGCTTAGGGAAGGCTATGCAGAACGAAACTAAAACTGAACTGGCTACAAAGTAAACAAAAACAGAATGCTGGACGACAGCAAAGACTTACTGTGGAGCAAAGATGGTGTCCGCAATGTACATCCGAACATGACATGACAATCAACAATGTCCACGCAATGAAGGATAAAAACTACTGAAATATCCTTGATTGCTAAAACAAAGTAGATGCGGGAAATATCGCTCAAAGGAAGACATGAAACTGCTACAGGAAAATACCAAAAAAAGAGAAAAAGCCACCAAAATTGGAGCACAAGACAAGAACTAAAACACTACACACAGGAAAACAGCAAAAAGCTCCAAATAAGTCAGGGGGTGATGTGACAGGTGGTGCGGGGCCTCACCTGCCATCATGGAAAGAAAAAAAATGTAAAAAGAAAAAAAAAAATTTAATTGTTATTTGTATCCAGTGATTATACTATAAAGTTATTTTCCATTTAACTTCACCAGTTTTAGATTATTTTTATTCAAAATCGCTGAATTTTCACATTTGCCATTCAAATACTGAGAAGAGACGGTGCGGTGAACAGCAGCCAGTTGAGGCACGTCACTCAGTGCCTCAACATGGATTGCGCAATGACTCGGCTAACTGCTGGCCTGCTGTGCAGTGAGACTGTATTGCTATATGAACTATATTATACATTTCCATAGTTTAGTTAGCTGAGGTATATAATGTACAGTGTATTTTGTCAACAACTGTATGTGTGTAACGTATTTCTTGTGCTGAGCGATCATAAAACGGCTGCAAAAGACGCACTGGCTGAGGCTCGCCTCCTGCACCCCCGCCGTAGAATTGTTATATCAATTAAAGCCCACACTTAAACTTTCCACGTGCAAGATTGAATCTATTTAAAAAAAATATTTCATAAGAAGCCAAAAAGTGCAAAAACAATAATGTTGGTGTTGGAGGAGTTGTGAATGACTGCAGGGACACAACATTAGATACACCTGCAGACTGCAGGTGTACCTAATTCACAACTCCTCCAACACGAACATTATTGTTTTTACACTTTTTGGCTTCTTATTAAATAACTTTTGTAACCTATTTTCATGGGCTTTCCTCTTTGTGATGTTAAGTTCCTGTTATGCGCTGTTATACAGTATATGCCTTGAGCTCTTATTTTGAAGGCGCTAAGAGCGGAAGTGATGTCACGTTGCGGAGGTTTTTGAAAGAAATGTAAATAAAGTGGTCCTCGTGTAAACTGGAGCCTCCGTGTTTGTTATTTTGTAGTTTCATACAGTATAGGCGACATTTATAAACCCTCGGTTACACTTTTTTAAATAGATTCAATCTTGCACGTGGAAAGTTTAAGTGAGGGCTTTAGTTGTGGACTTAATTTCTAAGTAAAGGTAAGACCATAATAAGGTTTTTTTTTTATTAAATGTGCTTTTTTGTGTGCTACAGTTTGTATGTGTAAAGTTAAAGTTAAGTTAAAGTACCAATGATTGTCACACACACACTAGGTGTAATGAAATTTGTCCTCTGCATTTGACCCATCCCCTTGATCACCCCCTGGGAGGTGAGGGGAGCAGTGGGCAGCAGCGGCGCCGTGCCTGGGAATAATTTTTGGTGATTTAACCCCCAATTCTAACCCTTGATGCTGAGTGCCAAGCAGGGAAGAATGCTGGTATGAGCTTTTAAACATAACCCGTTAACTGCTGCCAATCAAATGGTGAATAAGATACTCTTTAGGGTTCATATGTTTGTAAATCTGACTGTGATGAAGTCAGTGCCTCACCAGCCATCAACCTCACCGCACGTCACTGCAGTACACCTACTTTGAGACAAGAGATATATTGATGCATCCTTGGTTATGGTTTAAAGTCATATCCAACAATAGCGACAACAACTTTTTTTTGTCAACTGAGTTTCGTTGTTTAATGATTTCTGCTGGTGGCGTGCCTCCGGATTTTGTCAACACAAAAAATGTGCCTTGGCTCAAAAAAGGTTGAAAATCACTGCTGTAGACACCCAGGCAGGATGAAGTTATGAGCTTTGTACGTCACAATAGCAGTGTTGAGGTCAACAAGATCGTGCATTTTTAATGTTTTTAATTTAATAAACAGATGTATGCTTAATTTACAACATGGGAACGAACAAGAAGTCAATTTCCGATCTTTTCTCGGTAGCGATTCTTCCCTGAACCACCGTCTTTAAACGCAACACCATTGGCCACTGACGTCAAACTTGATGGGAGGAAGAGAGAGTTATTGAACTACATTACCCACAATGCCTTGCGCGCTTTCAATCGGCAACAGCTCGGATGTTGCGATATCAGCCAGAGAACGCTGTGGTCGCACAGACTGATACATACTTTAAATGCCTTTCTTTAATGAGTGCCCTTTGAAAGAAAGACCCGGCCACATTTTTCGAGCGATATTCGAAACGAGACGCTGGCTTGAGGTGGTTTCGCGTTGACGTAAACGGGCTACTGCGTTAAGCTAAGTAAAAAAAAAAAAAAAAAAAAAAAAATCTGTTTTATTGTCAGCTGGTGTAATTAAATGGCGAAAGGCGCCGCTATGTGGCTCACGGCGCTCGACTGAGGATGGGAATAGTCGTCGAGGAAGGCCGTTCATCATTGGGACACATCGCACTGAAATACACTGTGGTCCTGAGGATAACCTGGATAACCTTACACGAAATGTCATAGAGCGTGAGTGGCTAGCATGGGAGCTAGCTGGGTGCAGAGCCTGTACGCCAATGTTGTCTGTAGCCGTCGCTCTTATAGTGTAAACACGCCGCTGAAAGGTGCATAGATGCAAGAAAATTACCCACAGATGCAATAGCCAGTACCGCTGCTGGTGTAATTCACTTACATAACAGCTCCATCTCTGGCTGTCACAAATGGGAAATTTGCCACCTCAAACAAAATCCTTATCTTAACTGATTTTTTTTTTTTTTTTTGCAAATAGACCTGCATTGCACAGCGCATCTCTGCTTTCGTCTGTGATCCACAGCACCGGTTGTCGCCCTTTTTTTTTTTCTTTTTTTTTTTTGGAGACGCACTATGAGGAAGTTTTTCGATTCCCGTCGGGAGTTGGTCAGCTCCGGACCGGGTTCCGGAGGTGGCAGCGGCTCCGGATCCAGTCATGCAGGAGGGAATTTCATCGGGAGAAACATCGCTGTCGGCAAGCATCAAGTCACCGTGGAGGAGATCATTGCTGAAGGTGAGATTGTTACTTCCGTGCAGGCTGTCGAGAAGAAGAGGAGTGTATTACCGTGTTTTCCGGACCATAGGGCGCACCGGATTATAAGGTGCACTGCCGATGAATGGGCTATTTTTGATCGTTTTCATATATAGGGCGCATTAACCCTTGTGTAATGTTCATTGTGTTGTTACTCAGCCAGCATTTGTGGGTCTGATGGACCCGTTGCATTTTGTGGCTTTTAATGCCTCACAATCAAACACTTTTATGTTCAAATATGTTTAAATCGGATAAGGTAAACATCTGTTCAGTATTTTAACATAAAAGTCTTTGATTGTGAGGCAGTAAAGTGAAGTGAATTATATTTATATAGCGCTTTTTCTCTAGTGACTCAAAGCACTTTACATATCCATCCATCCATCCATCCATCTATCTTCTTCCGCTTATCCGAGGTCGGGTCGCGGGGGCAGCAGCCTAAGCAGGGAAGCCCAGACTTCCCTCTCCCCAGCCACTTCGTCCAGCTCTTCCTGTGGGACCCCGAGGTGTTCCCAGGCCAGCCGGGAGACATAGTCTTCCCAACGTGTCCTGGGTCTTCCCAGCGGCCTCCTACCGGTCGGACGTGCCCTAAACACCTCCCTAGGGAGGCGTTCGGGTGGCATCCTGACCAGATGCCCGAACCACCTCATCTGGCTCCTCTCGATGTGGTGGAGCAGCGGCTTTACTTTGAGCTCCCCCCGGATGACAGAGCTTCTCACCCTATCTCTAAGGGAGAGCCCTGCCACCCGGCGGAGGAAACTCATTTCGGCCGCTTGTACCCGTGATCTTGTCCTTTCAGTCATAACCCAAAGCTCATGACCATAGGTGAGGATGGGAACGTAGATCGACCGGTAAATTGAGAGCTTTGCCTTCCGGCTCAGCTCCTTCTTCACCACAACGGATCGATACAGCGTCACTTTACATAGTGAAACCCAATATCTAAGTAACATCTAAACCAGTGTGGGTGGCACTGGGAGCAGGTGGGTAAAGTGTCTTGCCCAAGGACATAAGGGCAGTGACTAGGATGGCGGAAGCTGGGATCGAACCTGGAACCCTCAAGTTGCTGGCACGGGCCACTCTACCAACCGAGCTATACCGCCACAAAATGCAATGGGTCCATCAGACCCACAAACGCTGGCTGAGTAGCAACAATATGAACGTTGCACGGAAAATTTCTCTGCCAATTTCTGCATCCCACAGGGAAACTTTTTTTGTGTTTCTGCACCTACGGTTCCCACACAAGGCTGCAACATTGTTTGTCAACACTGTCTGCTCTCATTTTCTCGCACATTTGACCCTCTGATGTTCTGTGTACCTACACTCTGTCCTCCTCCTGTCTCGGCCTGCTGTGTGTGTGTGTGTGTGTGTGTGTGTGTGTGTGTGTGTGTGTGTGTGTGTGTGTGTGTGTGTGTGTGTGTGTGTGTGTGTGTGTGTGTGTGTGTGTGTGTGTGTGTGTGTGTGTGTGTGGTACACAGAACATCAATTTCCACACTTCTATTAGTCCCGTATGAATCAGGGTTTGAACTCACGACCTACCGATCTCAGCCACTGAGCAGGTACTAGAAGAGGATTGTATTACCGTATTTTCCGGACCATAGGGCGCACCGGATTTTAAGGCGCACTGCTGATGAATGGTCTAGATTTGATCGTTTTCATATATAAGGCGCACCGGATTATAGGGCGCAATAAAGGAGTCATATTATTATTATTATTATTTTCTACATCTAAAAGTCTTCCTTGTGGTCTACATAATATGTAATGGTGGTTCTTTGGTCAAAATGTTGCATAGATGATGTTTTACAGATCATCTTCAAGCCGCTTTCTGACAGTCGCTTCAGGATGCGCCGTTTTGTGGGCGGTCTTATTTAAAGTTAAAGTTGAAGTACCACTGATCGCCACACACACGCTCCCTTGCTCATTTTAAGAATACGGCAGCGTTTTCATTTTACAGACGCATCGCAACATTCGCTTTTCCCTTCAACAACAACTATTTATCATGGCAGACTTCATGAGAGCCATCAAAGACTACTTTGATCCAGAACCTTATCTTTTTGAGCCTGAATATAAGGAGGATACCCCTGCAAAAATAGATCCAGCTTTAGTGGACACACAAGCATTATGTAGCACTATTGTGAGAGCTAAACAAGAAATACAAACTGAATATAATTAAAACATTTGCTTACTGTACAATGTCTGCTCTCTCTGGGATAATGTTCATATCTTCCCATTTAAATTAAGAATGAGTCATAAATAATAATAATAATTTTAAAAAGTGTCTCAGTAGTAAAGAAATAGTCTGCGTTAGCGCTTATACTAACAATATCGCTAATACTTGGTCAATATTTAGGTCACCCTTTGAAATTTTTAGATATTTTGTGTCATATATCTTATTGGAATTGTATGTGAAAGACCCAACACAACGTGTTATACAATTGTGAAGTTGAAAGAAAATTGTACATTATTCAAAACAATTTTTTTTACAGATAAAAAACTGAAACTTGCAGTGTGTAACAGTATTCAGCCCTATTTTCTATGGGTGCAACCAATTGCTTCAGAAGTTGCATCAATCAATCAATCAATCAATGTTTATTTATATAGCCCTAAATCACAAGTGTCTCAAAGGGCTGCACAAGCCACAACGACATCCTCGGTACAAAGCCCACATAAGGGCAAGGAAAACCCTCACCCCAGTAAGACGTCGATGTGAATGACTATGAGAAACCTTGGAGAGGACCGCATATGTGGGTAACCCCCCCCTCTAGAGGAGACCGAATGCAATGGATGTCGAGTGGGTCTGACATAATATTGTGAGAGTCCAGTCCATAGTGGATCCAACATAATAGTAAGAGTCCAGTCCATAGTGGGGCCAGCAGGACACCATCCCGAGCGGAGACGGGTCAGCAGCGCAGAGATGTTCCCAGCCGATGCACAGGCGAGCGGTCCACCCCGGGTCCCGACTCTGGACAGCCAGCACTTCATCAATGGCCACCGGACCTGTGCCCCCCACCCCCTCCACAGGAAGAGGGGAGCAGAGGAGAAAAGAAAAGAAACGGCAGATCAACTGGTCTAAAAGGGGGGCTATTTAAAGGCTAGAGTATACAAGTGAGTTTTAAGATGGGACTCAAATGCTTCTACTGAGGTGGCAACTCTAATTGTTACCGGGAGGGCATTCCATAGTACTGGAGCCCGAATGGAAAACGCTCTATAGCCCGCAGACTTTTTTTGGGCTCTGGGAATCACTAATAAGCCGGAGTTCTTTGAACGCAGATTTCTTGCCGGGACATATGGTACAATACAATCGACAAGATAGGACGGAGCTAGACCGTGTAGTATTTTATACGTAAGTAGTAAAACCTTAAAGTCACATCTTAAGTGCACAGGAAGCCAGTGCAGGTGAGCCAGTATAGGCGTAATATGATCAAACTTTCTTGTTCTTGTCAAAAGTCTAGCAGCCGCATTTTGTACCAATTGTAGTCTTTTAATGCTAGACATAGGGAGACCCGAAAATAATACGTTACAGTAGTCGAGACGAGACGTAGCGAACGCATGAATAATGATCTCAGCGTCGCTAGTGGATAAAATAGAACGAATTTTAGCGATATTACGGAGATGAAAGAAGGCCGTTTTAGTAACACTCTTAATGTGTGACTCAAAGGAGAGAGTTGGGTCGAAGATAATACCCAGATTCTTTACTGATTCGCCTTGTGTAATTGTTTGGTTGTCAAATGTTAAGGTGGTATTATTAAATAAATGTCGGTGTTTAGCAGGACCGATAATCAGCATTTCCGTTTTCTTGGCGTTGAGTTGCAAGAAGTTAGCGGACATCCATTGTTTAATTTCATTAAGACACGCCTCCAGCTGACTACAATCCGGCGTGTTGGTCAGCTATAGGGGCATGTAGAGTTGCTTGATTGTTGCTAATGACTAAACACTGTCCACCTGTGTGTAATTTCATCTCAGTACATATACAGCTGCTCTGTGGCTGCCTCAGAGGTTGGTTGAGAGAATATTGGGGACACCAGACGGGTCAGGGATAAAGATGTAGAGACGTTTAAAGCAGGCATAGGCTATAAAAAGATTTCCCAAGCTTTGAACACCACACGGAGCACTGTTCAATTCATCATGGGGATATGGAAAGCATATGGAACAACTGTGAACCTACCAAGACCCGGCCATCCATCTAACCTTACAGGCCGAACAAGGAGAGCACTGATCAGAGATGCAGCCAAAAGGCCCGTGGTGGGTCTGGACCAACTGCACAGGTTCACAGCTCAAGTGGAGAAATCTGTCCATAGGAGAACTATTAGTTGTGCAGTGCGCAGCTGTGGTCTTTATGGAAAAGTGGCAAGAAAAAAGCCATTGTTCAAAGAAAGCTAGAAGAAGTTTGCCAGAAGCCATTTAGGGGACACAGCAAACGTGGGGAAGAATGTTCTTTGGTCAAACCCGACCAAAATGAAACTTGTTAGCCAATGTGGCAAAAAAACTACCAGTGCACATCACTCTGAACACACCATCATGACTGGCAGGATCATGCTTCGGGGGTGTTTCTGTCCAGCCGGGACAGAGAAGATGGTCAGAGTACATGGGAAGATGGATGGAGCCAGATACAGGGCAATCTCGGAAGAAAACTAAAGACTTGAGAGTTTAGACGGAGGTTCACCTTCCGGCAGGACAACGGCCCTAAACATAAAACCAGGGCGATAAAGGAATGGTTTAAAACAAAACATATTCATGTGTTAGAACAGGGGTGCTCACACTTTTTCTGCAGGTGAGCTACTTTTCAATTGATCAAGTCGTGGGGATCTACCTCATTCATATATGATCAGATACGACCGACAGACGATTCTGGATGTGGATAGATCGGGCCGTTATAGGCTGAAAGATGCGGGTACTTTCGACCTCCTCGCTAGCATGGGGATTCTTCGCTGGCTACATCCAGCGGCCTCCAAAGCAGCGGAGTTAAGTGCCAGCGTGGACCGTCAACGGAAGACACGTAAGCGGTGTGAGCGGAAGCAGAAGCGGGGATGCCGAGCGGGGCTAACAACAAAGCGAAAGGCTAATCCTCAAAGAAGCGCTAGTCCGGGTGAGAAGTTAGTTAAAATAGAACTAGCCAGCGCCAGGCTGGATAATACCTGCACACATAGCAACTATTTTAGAACAATACACAACTCAAAAAATGTTTTTTCTGTGTCAGAAGTAGACATGCACTCTACTGAGGTGGCAAGTTATGATGCGTTCGGTTTATCACAGCATCAAGCAAACAATCGGAAAATTCCCGTCATATCAATTCCTAGATATGGTCGTAATTATTTAAATTGCACTACACATAATAAACACAACATTATTAATATTGCTACTACGGATAATTTCAACAAAAACTCCTCAAAACAGCCCACTACCTATAATATGGGCTTCTTAAACATAAGATCATTATCTTCCAAAACGTTATTAGTTAATGAGGTCATTAGAGACAATAATCTTGACGTTATTGGTCTCGCCGAGACCTGGCTCAAACCAGACGATTTCTTTGCGCTGGGTGAGGCGTCTCCTCCTGGCTATGCGGGAGCGCATATTGCCCGTCCCATTAAAAGGGGTGGGGGAGTTGCACTCATCCACAATAAAAACTTTAATCTTACCCCGAACCTAAATAATAAATATAACTCGTTTGAGATGCTTACTATGAGGTTTGTCACACCGCTGCCTCTCCACCTGGCTGTTATCTACCGCCCCCCAGGACCCAATTCGGACTTCATCAGTGAATTTTCAGAGTTCGTTGCTGATTTAGTGACGCACGCCGACAATATAATCATAATGGGGGACTTTAATATCCATATGAATACCCCATCGGACCCTCAGTGCATGGCGCTCCAGACTATAATTGATAGCTGTGGTCTTACACAAATAATAAATGAACCTACGCATCGCAACGGAAATACGATAGATCTAGTGCTGGTCAGGGGTGTCACCACCTCCAAAGTTACGATACTCCCGTATACTAAAGTAATGTCCGATCATTACCTTATAAAATTCGAAGTTCTGACTCATTGTCAACAAACTAATAATAATAACTACTATAGCAGCCGCAACATTAATGCTGCCACAACGATGACTCTTGCTGGCCTACTGCCTTCGGTAATGGCACCATTCCCAAACTATGTCGGCTCTATTGATAACCTCACTAACAACTTTAACGACGCCCTGCGCGACACCATTGATAGTATAGCACCGCTAAAGCTTAAAAGAGCCCCTAAAAGGCGCACCCCATGGTTTACAGAAGAAACTAGAGCCCATAAATTATCATGTAGAAAGCTGGAACGCAAATGGCGCGCTACTAAACTTGAGGTTTTCCATCAAGCATGGAGTGATAGTTTAACAACTTATAAACACATGCTTACCCTAGCTAAAGCTAAATATTACTCAAATCTCATCCACCTCAACAAAAATGATCCGAAATTTTTGTTTAGTACAGTAGCATCGCTAACCCAACAAGGGACTCCTCCCAGTAGCTCCACCCACTCAGCAGATGATTTTATGAATTTCTTTAATAAGAAAATTGAACTCATTAGAAAGGAGATTAAAGACAATGCATCGCAGCTACAACTGGGTTCTATTAACACAGATACGACTGTATCTACGAAGGATACCGCCCTCCAAAATAGTTTCTCTCTCTTTGATGAAATAACATTAGAGGAATTGTTAAGATGTGTCAATGGGACAAAACAAACAACATGTTTACTTGACCCATTTCCTGGGAAACTTATTAAGGAGCTTTTTGTATTATTAGGTCCATCAGTGCTAAATATTATAAACTTATCACTCTCCTCTGGCACTGTTCCACTAGCATTCAAAAAAGCGGTTATTCATCCTTTGCTCAAAAGACCTAACCTCGATCCTGACCTCATGGTAAACTACCGGCCGGTGTCCCACCTTCCGTTTATCTCGAAAATCCTCGAAAAAATTGTCGCACAGCAGCTAAATGAACACTTGGTGTCTAACAATCTCTGTGAACCTTTTCAATCCGGTTTCAGGGCAAATCACTCTACGGAGACAGCCCTCGCAAAAATGACTAATGATCTACTGCTAACGATGGATTCTGATGCGTCATCTATGTTGCTGCTTCTTGATCTTAGCGCTGCTTTCGATACCGTCGATCATAATATTTTATTAGAGCGTATCAAAACACGTATTGGCATGTCAGACTTAGCCTTGTCGTGGTTTAACTCCTATCTTACTGACAGGATGCAATGCGTCTCCCATAACAATGTGACCTCGGACTATGTTAAGGTAACGTGCGGAGTCCCCCAAGGTTCGGTTCTTGGCCCTGCACTCTTTAGTATTTACATGCTGCCGCTAGGCGACATCATACGCAAATACGGTGTTAGCTTTCATTGCTATGCTGATGACACCCAACTCTACATGCCCCTAAAGCTGACCAACACGCCGGATTGTAGTCAGCTGGAGGCGTGTCTTAATGAAATTAAACAATGGATGTCTGCTAACTTCTTGCAACTCAACACTAAGAAAACGGAAATGCTGATTATCGGTCCTGCTAAACACCGACATTTATTTGATAATACCACCTTAACATTTGACAACCAAACAATTACACAAAGCGACTCAGTAAAGAATCTGGGTATTATCTTCGACCCAACTCTCTCCTTTGAGTCACACATTAAGAGTGTTACTAAAACGGCCTTCTTTCATCTCCGTAATATCGCTAAAATTCGTTCCATTTTGTCCACTAGCGACGCTGAGATCATTATTCATGCGTTCGTTACGTCTCGTCTCGATTACTGTAACGTATTATTTTCGGGTCTCCCTATGTCTAGCATTAAAAAATTACAGTTGGTACAAAATGCGGCTGCTAGACTTTTGACAAGAACAAGAAAGTTTGATCATATTACGCCTATACTGGCTCACCTGCACTGGCTTCCTGTGCACTTAAGATGCGACTTTAAGGTTTTACTACTTACGTATAAAATACTACACGGTCTAGCTCCAGCCTATCTTACCGATTGTATTGTACCATATGTCCCGGCAAGAAATCTACGTTCAAAGAACTCCGGCTTATTAGTGATTCCCAGAGCCCAAAAAAAGTCTGCGGGCTGTAGAGCGTTTTCTATTCGGGCTCCAGCACTATGGAATGCCCTCCCGGTAACAATTAGAGATGCTACCTCAGTAGAAACATTTAAGTCCCATCTTAAAACTCATTTGTATACTCTAGCCTTTGAATAGCCCCCCTTTTTTTTAGACCAGTTGATCTGCCGTTTCTTTTCTTTTCTCCTCTGCTGCCCCCTATCCCTTGTGGAGGGGAAGACACACAGATCCGGTGGCCATGGATGGGGTGCTGGCTGTCCGGGGTCGGGACCCGGGGTGGACCGCTCGCCTGTATATTGGTTGGGAACATCTCTGCGCTGCTGACCCGTCTCCGCTCGGGATGGTTTCCTGCTGACCCCACTGTGGACTGGACTCTTACTGTTATGCTGGATCCACTATGGACTGGACTCTCACAATATTATGTTAGACCCACTCGACATCCATTGCATTCGGTCTCCCTAGAGGGGGGGGGTTACCCACATATGCGGTCCTCTCCAAGGTTTCTCATAGTCATTCACATCGACGTCCCACTGGGGTGAGTTTTTCCTTGCCCTTATGTGGGCTATACCGAGGATGTCGTTGTGGCTTGTGCAGCCCTTTGAGACACTTGTGATTTAGGGCTATATAAATAAACATTGATTGATTGATTGATTGATATAATTTATATTTACTTATTTATGAAATATATGTTTTTGTTAACAAGTTAAAGGTGTTTAATGATAATGCAAGCATGTTTAACACATATAGTTAATATTGTAAAAAAAATTAAAGGTGTTTAATGATATTACAAGTATGTTTAATACATATAGTTAATATTGTTAACAAGTTAAAGGTGTTTAAAGATAATGCAAGCATGTTTAACACATATAGTTAATATTGTTTACAAGTTAAAGGTGTTTAAAGATAATACAATATGTTTAACACATATAGTTAATATTGTTAACAAGTTAAAGATGTTTAAAGATAATACAAGCATGTTTAACACATAGATTCCTTTCTTTCATGAAGACAAGAATATAAGTTGGTGTATTACCTGATTCTGATGACTTCACTGATTGGAATCAGACAGTAGTGCTGATAATGTCCGCATTTTCAAATGGAGGAGAAAAAAAGTCCTCCTTTCTGTCCAATATCACATGAAAGTGGTTGGTTTTGGCATCTTATTTGTCCAGCTTCCGTACTCCTTTGTATACACTTTACAAGAAATACATTGTCGGCAAACTCCGTAGCTTGCTAGCTTGTGCACGCCAGCTTTCTGAGACTCTTATTTTGTTAGCGCAACTGTGCAACCGTGCAGTCGGTCTTTGGAGTTTTGACGACAGGTACGGCGCCAGAGTCTGTTGAAATAAAGTGTTTCTCGCCTTCCAGTCGGTAATTTTAATGAGCTGGAAGCAGCCAGCGTCATCTCAGAAGACCCTCGGGTGCCGTGAATGTCAATCAAGTGACGAAAGTGACGTCATAGTGAAGATTTATGATCGCTCATTTTTAGGACTATTTTTTTAATGCCTGGCTGGTGATCGACTGACACACCCTCCGAGATCGACCGGTAGCTCGCGATCGACGTAATGAGCACCCCTGTGTTAGAATGTCCCAGTCAAAGTCCAGACCTACACCCAATCTAAAAATCTGTGGCAAGACTTAAAAACTGCTCCTCACAAACACTCTCCATCTGATCTGACTCAACTTGAGGAGTTTGGCAAAGAAGAATGGGCAACCATTTCAGCCACTAGATGACAAACCTTAAAAAACTTGCAGTTGTAATTGCAGAAAAAGATGGTTCCACAAAGTATTGACTTAAAGTGGCTGAATGACCTTTTAATTTGTAAAAAAAAAAAATCATGTATAATGTTCTTTCAACTCCACAATTGTAAACCACTTTGTGTTGAACTTAGACAAAAATCCCAATAAAATATATTAATGTTTGTGGTTGTAATGTGAGAAAATATGGAAAAGTTCAACGGGGTGAATACTTTTGCAAGGCACTGTAAATGGAGTATTGTGGGTGTTTTTTTAAAAAAGCTTTATGACCGCAATAGAGTACTCCCATTAGGTGCATTGTTAGCCACCTTGTATATGCCGTATTGTACAAATTACAATGCATAAAAAAAAAGTTCTTATCTTACACAGGGATTATGAATCATTGGGGAAAAGTGCAGTTCCCCTTTAAACATGATTCAAGTTAATTTTGACAGCTTTAAAAAATAGGTTTTCTTTTGTTTTCCTTAAACTGCAGCGCGTTCCCTGTTGCTCTTTGTAGACATCACCAAAAATGATTCCCGGGCGCGGCCACCGCTGCTGCCCACTGCTCCCCTCACATCCCAGGGGGTGATCAAGGGTGATGGGTTAAATGCAGAGAATAATTTCGCCACACCTAGTGTGTGTGTGACAATCATTGGTACTTTAACCTTAACTTTTAACATGACCTCGCTATTGACTCTTAAATTAACTGAGTGGGTCATTCGAAGCCAAAACAAGACCCGAAATTATGGAGACAAACCAACATTTTCCGGAAAAGAAGCCTCGAAAGTCATGCAAAAAAAAAAATATATATATATATATATATATATATATATATATATATATATATATATATATATATATATATATATATATATATGTATTAAATATATATATAAATATATATATATATATATATAAATATATATATATATTGAATATATATATATATATATATATATATATATACAGGTAAAAGCCAGTAAATTAGAATATTTTGAAAAACTTGATTTATTTCAGTAATTGCATTCAAAAGGTGTAACTCGTACATTATATTTATTCATTGCACACAGACTGATGCATTCAAATGTTTATTTCATTTAATTTTGTTGATTTGAAGTGGCAACAAATGAAAATCCAAAATTCCGTGTGTCACAAAATTAGAATATTACTTAAGGCTAATACAAAAAAGGGATTTTTAGAAATGTTGGCCAACTGAAAAGTATGAAAATGAAAAATATGAGCATGTACAATACTCAATACTTGGTTGGAGCTCCTTTTGCCTCAATTACTGCGTTAATGCGGCGTGGCATGGAGTCGATGAGTTTCTGGCACTGCTCAGGTGTTATGAGAGCCCAGGTTGCTCTGATAGTGGCCTTCAACTCTTCTGCGTTTTTGGGTCTGGCATTCTGCATCTTCCTTTTCACAATACCCCACAGATTTTCTATGGGGCTAAGGTCAGGGGAGTTGGCGGGCCAATTTAGAACAGAAATACCATGGTCCGTAAACCAGGCACGGGTAGATTTTGCGCTGTGTGCAGGCGCCAAGTCCTGTTGGAACTTGAAATCTTCATCTCCATAGAGCAGGTCAGCAGCAGGAAGCATGAAGTGCTCTAAAACTTGCTGGTAGACGGCTGCGTTGACCCTGGATCTCAGGAAACAGAGTGGACCGACACCAGCAGATGACATGGCACCCCAAACCATCACCCAACCATGCAAATTTTGCATTTCCTTTGGAAATTGAGGTCCCAGAGTCTGGAGGAAGACAGGAGAGGCACAGGATCCACGTTGCCTGAAGTCTAGTGTAAAGTTTCCACCATCAGTGATGGTTTGGGGTGCCATGTCATCTGCTGGTGTCGGTGTCGGTTTTTAAAAAAAATTTTTTTGAGTCGTGGTCAAAAGTTTACATACACTCGTAAAGAACATAATGTCATGGCTGTCTTGAGTTTCCAATCATTTCTACAACTCTTTTTTTGTGATAGAGTGATTGGAGCACATACTTGTTGGTCACAAAAAACATTCATGAAGTTTGGTTCTTTTATGAATTTATTATGGGTCTACTGAAAATGTGAGCAAATGTGCTGGGTCAAAAGTATACATACAGCAATGTTAATATTTGCTTACATGTCCCTTGGCAAGTTTCACTGCAATAAGACGCTTTTGGTAGCCATCCACAAGCTTCTGTCAAGCTTCTGGTTGAATTTTTGACCACTCCTCTTGACAAAATTGGTGCAGTTCAGCTAAATTTGTTGGTTTTTTTGACATTGACTTGTTTCTTCAGCATTGTCCACACATTTAAGTCAGCACGTTGGAAAGGCCATTCTAAAACCTTAATTCTAGCCTGATTTAGCCATTCCTTTACCACTTTTGACGTGTGTTTGGGGTCATTGTCCTGTTGGAACACCCAACTGTGCCCAAGACCCAACCTCCGGGCTGATGATTTCAGCTTGTCCTGAAGAATTTGGAGGAAATCCTCCTTTTTCATTGTCCCATTTACTCTCTGTAACGCACCGGCTCCATTGGCAGCAAAACAGGCCCAGAGCATAATACTACCACCACCATGCTTGACGGTAGGAATGGTGATTAAAGGCCTTACCATTTCTCCTCCAAACATATTGCTGGGTATTGTGGCCAAACATCTCAATTTTCGTTTCATCTGACCACAGAACCTTCCTCCAGAAGGTCTTATCTTTGTCCATGTGGTGTCAGATGAAACAAAAACTGAGCTGTTTCAGTAGAACCATAACACATTCATAAAAGCACCAAACTTCATGAAAAAAATTGGACACCCCTGATCTAGAAAACGATGGTGTTATAGAGCTGGAACTAGGGATGTCCCGATCCGATATTTGGATCGGATCGGCCGCCGATATTTGCAAAAAAATGCGTATCGGCAAGGCATGGGAAAATGCCGATCCAGATCCAGTTGAAAAAAACTCCGGTCCGTGTTTTCCAACGCACCGATTTAAATAATACATTCCACTTTTCTGCTGCTCCCTAATTTCCGTTCCGCATTTTCCAGCACACCTTCAACACATCCACAGGTCTGTGGATTCTCACGCAGTTGCTTTTAGCTGCTGGCATTACACGACAGGCACTTCTCACTCTTTCCTGTGTCTCCCTCTCACAGACAGCAAGCGCACCTTCTTACACACGTCACATACTGTCACGTTATACGTCACATACGTATACGTCCTCGCCGAGCAGAGAGGTAGCAGCATGGCTAACGTTAGCTGTGATGCTAGCGCAGCCGCTAAGGTGCGCACTGCTCAAGCGTCCTCTGCGCACGGCAAATCTATGCCACGCACAAAATCAAATAAAAAAAATAAGCGCATAACAATTTTCGACACACGGACACGACAGAGAAAACAGTTTTCGTCATCATTGTTCAAATATTGTAACGTCTGTCGAGACGCTTATCTCCACTCGGTGCCACACGTCCACACCATCAAAATGCCGAGGCAAAAATTTCCAGATCAAAACCGTATGAAAAAATTAGTGATTTTTTTAGTTGTGATTTCCTTCTCTGCATGAAAGTTTAAAAGTAGCATATATTAATGCAGTATGAAGAAGAATGTTTTAATGTAGACATGCAAGCCTTGAAAGAAAATTTTGAAAATCAAGTCTACATTTCCTGCAAATGGGTGCATTTCTACCCTATATTTTAACTTGAGATTTATTCTCATATCAAACTCTGACACTTACATCCGGCGCCCCCCTCCACACCCTGGATTATAAATAATGTAAATAATTCAATGTGATTATCTTGTGTGATGACTGTATTATGATGATAGTATATATCTGATAGTATATATCTGTATCATGAATCAATTTAAGTGGATCCCGACTTAAACAAGTTGAAAAACTTATTCGGGTGTTACCCTTTAGTGGTCAATTGTACGGAATATGTACTTCACTGTGCAACCTACTAATAAAAGTCTCAATCAATCAATCAAAACACATAGAATCATCATACTGCTGTGATTATATGCATCAAGTATTCATTCAAGGCTAAGGCAAAATATCGAGATATATATCCTTATGGCCTTAAAATATCGCAATATTAAAAAAAGGCCATATCGCCCAGCCCTAGTTCAATGATGCCATTTCTGTTTGTCATGTATAATTTGGTCTATTTTGTGTTTAACCTTGAATAAACATGTCAGTTTCTTGTTACCAATCATTGTGTATTATTCAAACTCCCCTAATTCAGCTGGCTAGTTGTTATCAAGAGTTCTAAAACCCTTTTCAACATGATTCTGACAACTAAGTAGGCTAAATAACTTTAAACTTTAATACATGCTCGGATAGGTCAGTATCGGTATAGGATCGGAATTGCAAAAACCTGGATCGGGACATCCCTAGCTGGAACTTTTATTTTTGACTTGTTATACCTTTACAGAGCCGTTTCTAATGCCAGACAGTGGTGCTACTACTGCTTTCAAGAGCGCTCTCTCTCCTATTTTGATATGTCGACATATCGTGAACAAATGCACTGAGCCTATTTTTAAGCCCCCCATTCACTTGCATTAAGCACTAACTGATTGCTCTAATTTCTGGGTAGTGTGTCCATCATAAATAGATCAGATAACAGGAAAGTGATGTGTTAGAGTAAGACTACTGCCTCCGGGGTTCATAGTGCTATTGTAGTGCTGCTGTGGCATGTCCAAATTCAATACAACGTTTATTGGATCTTTTTGTGTCTTTGAGGTGTACTTAATGTTGTGCACCATGTTTGCCCCCGAGTACCCTCAGATCTCCATAGGTATTCCATGCAGATTTAATGAGCCACATGGTCTCATAGTTCAATATTGCGTGTCGAGCGGAGGCTGTAACATCAGCCTGGGCTTCAGCCTGAAATCGAAGATCCTCGTCTAAACCAAACCCCGTTAAAAGTGCATTTGCGGTCTGAGCTGCACCAGATGGCAAGGCCTGGATGTAGGCCTCACTATCAACCCCGCAGCAAAGACATGACTAATGCATACCGCTATAAGGCCCCAGCCGTCCTGACCAGTTTTATTTTGTGTATTGGAGCACAAATCTGTACGAAAAAAACATTGTGAAAGATTGTCACTGTTTGAAATTTTATTGTGTGTTTACTGTGTTTGCAGGCGGCTTTGCGATTGTGTTCCTTGTGCGGACAAACCAGGGTGTGCGCTGCGCCCTGAAGCGGATGTATGTCAACAACGAGCACGATCTGCAGGTGTGCAAGTGCGAGATTCAAATAATGGTGAGTGAAGAAAAATACAGAAAAATATGTGGCCTCTTTTTCGAAATTCAGTAGTACCTCAATCCAAGGCAATTTTGAGATGTCAGCTACAGAAATTGTTATGTTTTAAATTGCAAGCAGAAATTTAAGGTACAAACCTCCCCACTGTCAGTTAAAACGGAGGTTGAAAGAAGCACACGGCGTAATTAGACATTATTGTCAGTAGTAATGTCAAAAGAAGTAGGGTAGCTTGAACAAGAAATGCATTAATTAGCTTAAAATACCCTTTTCTTCAACTTTCTCTCTTTACCTTTGCCGGGTGTTAATCAGTTCAGGTGTGTGACCAGCTGCTAACGCGCTTCTGACAGCCGATTTAGAAAGGGCGTTTTTTTTCTTTTTCAAAATAAGGCAATGAGGTACATTTTTATGATAGTTGAGCTGTTTTTCCAAACGTGTTATAGCCAATAGCACGGAAACAGACTACATACGGTGTATCCATTCATAGAATATATCACTTAAATTTGTTTTCATGTTAAGAAAAAGAAAGAAAGATCTTATTTTGAAGGTGTGGCAGCATTAATCTTACAGTGGCTTTGCACCAAGATGGTGTGCTCATTACGTCGATCGCGATCTACCGGTCGATCTCGGAGGGTGTGTCAGTCGATCACCAGCCAGGCATTAAAAAAATAGTCCTAAAAATGAGCGATCATAAATCTTCACTATGACGTCACTTTCGTCACTTGATTGACATTCACGGCACCCGAGGGTCTTCTGAGATGACGCTGGCTGCTGCCAGCTCATTAAAATTACCGACTGGAAGGCGAGAAACACTTTATTTCAACAGACTCTGGGGCCGTACCTGTCGTCAAAACTCCAAAGACCGACTGCACAGTTGCACAATAAAAGCTCTGCTTCATCCTGCCTGCGCTACCAAAATAAGAGTCTCAGAAAGCTGGCGTGCACAAGCTAGCAAGCTACGGAGTTTGCCGACAATGTATTTCTTGTAAAGTGTATACAAAGGAGTACGGAAGCTGGACAAATAAGATGCCAAAAACCAACCACTTTCATGTGGTATTGGACAGAAAGGAGGAGTTTTTTTCTCCTCCATTCGAAAATGCGGACGTTATCATCACCACTGTCTGATTCCAATCAATGCAAGTCATCACAATCAGGTAATACACCAACTTATATTCTTTTCTTCATGAAAGAAAGGAATCTATATGTGTTAAACATGCTTGTAGTATCTTTAACCACCTTTAACTTGTTAACAATATTAACTATATGTGTTAAACATGCTTGTTTTATCTTTAACCACCTTTAACTTGTTAACAATATTAACTATATGTATTAAGCATACTTGTATTATCATTAAACACCTTTAATGTATTAACAATATTAACTATATGTGTTAAACATGCTTGCATTATCATTAAACACCTTTAACTTGTTAACAAAAACATATATTTCATAAATAAGTAAATATAAATTATATATATGAATGAGGTAGATCCCCACGACTTGATCAATTGAAAAGTAGCTCGCCTGCAGAAAAAGTGTGAGCACCCCTGGTTTACATGTAGGGGAAACCTTTTTAAAATTGTGCTGTTTTTAAATTGATTTCCTTTTTTGTGAAGAGCTCCTAAGTTGAGGTACTACTGGATATTTTCTAAATTATTTTGGATCCTTTTTAAGTGTTTAGCAG
>NC_084579.2:7920532-7955532 GCF_033978685.3 Nerophis lumbriciformis | reverse complement strand
GGACGCTACAATACACACCCCCGAACCTACCTAACCACTACTCAGTGGCCTAGTGGTTAGAGTGTCCGCCCTGAGATCGGTAGGTTGTGAGTTCAAACCCCGGCCGAGTCATACCAAAGACTATAACAATGGGACCCATTACCTCCCTGCTTGGCACTCAGCATCAAGGGTTGGAATTGGGGGTTAAATCACCAAAAATGATTCCCGGCACCGCTGCTGCCCACTGCTCCCCTCACCTCCCAGGGGGTGAACAAGGGGATGGGTCAAATGCAGAGGACAAATTTCACCACACCTAGTGTGTGTGTGTGACAATCATTGGGACTTTAACTTTAACTTTAACCCCGCCCACCTCAACCTCCTCATGCTCTCTCAGGGAGAGCATGTCCCAAATTCCAAGCTGCTGTTTTGAGGCATGTAAAAAAAAAATAATGCACTTTGTGACTTCAATAGTAAATATGGCAGTGCCATGTTGGCATTTCTTTCCATAACTTGAGTTGATTTATTTTGGAAAACCTTGTTACATTGTTTAATGCATCCAGCGGGACATCACAACAAAAATTTGGCATAATAATGTGTTAATTCCACAACTGTATATATCGGTATCGGTTGATATCGGAATCGGTAATTAAGAGTTGGACAACATCGGAATATCGGATATCGGCAGAAAAGCCATTATCGGACATCTCTAGTTTTTTTCTTCATGCCGCCATGACAACTCGAAACTTCAAAAGCGACCACTTTGAGTGTATGGCGTCACATTAGTGCCAAAAATCCGAGCGCATAAAAACTGTTATCGCGCGCTGATTCTCCACTTCGTGCGCGCGCGACACCCTTCTGCGCGCGCGTGGTGCCTTTTTGCGCGCGCGTGGTGCCTTTCTGCGCGCGCGCGACACCTTTCTGCGTGCTCTCTGTGTACTCCTGGCATCTCTCCTCGCGCTGTCATGTTTCTTTTTGGCACTTTGGGGGCGGGTATGCTTAGACGGCCCCTTCTTTCTGATTGGTCAGGCGAAAAATGCTGAAAAATGCTCAGAGCCAATCAGAAGTATAGCAGGGCGGGTCATCGTCAATATGTATCAAGATTTACGGAGGAAGAAGTGGATAAAAAAACGTCGCGCGCTGATGAAGGTTATTTCATACCACATAAACACAATACAGGGTAATACAAAATGTGACCCAAATAAATAATAAGACAACAAACACCATAATCACATCTTTCAGCCAGAACTGGTCCATCAGCAATAACATCCAACCATAACATTATTTTATATTTTCACTTCTTCTTGAACATTTGTTTTCTAATTTATGGAATTTATTTTGATTCAGCCATAAAATTCATGAAATAATCTTTGAATTTTGTTTTTAAAATGTTAAAAATAGCTTTTAATAATGTATTCTGAAACAGTTTAAAATAATCAGAGAACTGACTAACACTGACCCTACACAACTATGTTGCACAATTAAGTCATTTTCTTTTTAAAACGAAAGAGGTAATTTCAACAGGTACAGCATCCTATGTCATATCTACATGTAATAAGATTTGTAACAAGGCAAACCGTTTGTAAATTGGTCGAAAATCGAGCAAGTTATGGTAATTTAATTAGTACATGTACCATTGACATCAATGTAATGATCGAGGCTAGATGTCCGAGGTAAGATGGCTACAACGTTGCTACGCTGGAGAATGATTGGTCATATGAAAAATGCTCACAGCCAATCAGAAAGAAGGGGCCGTCTAAGCATACCCGCCCCCAAAGTGCCAAAAAGAAACATGACAGCGCGAGGAGAGATGCCAGGAGTACACAGAGAGCGTGCAGAAAGGCGTCGCAAAAAGGCACCACGCGCGCGCAAAAGGGTGTCGCGCGCGCACGAAGTGGAGAATCAGCGCGCGATAACAGTTTTTATGCGCTCGGATTTTTAGCACTAATGTGACGCCACATGAGTGCCTCTTCTATCCAAAGTAAAGCTACCAAGTGAGGGAGAAAATTGATTTTTCTCATGTACACCTGTCACTTTCAAAACATTGCATACAGGGGACCTTTTCAAAGGACCCCAAGATATGACGTAATTCTAATACGTCCCACACTCCTTCCTTAATGATGGATTGCTGTTGTTGCATCGTCACACTAATAGAAAATGAGCCGTGCCTTTAAGCCTACACTGTACAATCTATTTTTAGACAGCCGAAGGAGCAGGAATTTTTCTCCCCCTGTGTACCCCTAAAAATAATCCAAGCATCTTGAATTGTCAAACGTAACACTGTAGCCTGCCTGTTTGCCAACATGCATTGTTGTGTTACTAACTGCATAGATTTCAAATGTGTGTTAGACAAGGTTGTGTTTGGTCAAATGAAGGACTTTGCTGTGCGATGTCTTAAATTGTCTGGATTGCTCTTTTCTCTTTCTTTTCGGTGTTTTTGGTGTGATGGGGTGTGCATGCGTGTGGTGTTCTCCTGCAGGCGCTGGGCTGTCTGCTGTACAAGTTGTGCTTCTTCACTCTGCCCTTTGGTGAAAGCCAGGTGGCCATTTGCGATGGCAGTTTCACCATTCCGGACAACTCCCGCTACTCTTACGATCTCCACTGCCTCATTCGTTAGTCCACCTAAACACTTTTTTATTCAAACAGTTTGTTTTTGTGCTCCTCTCACAAAGGCATGCGCTTGCTCGCCCTTTAAACTAGAATGGAGCGCTCTGCTGTTTTAAATCTGACCCTGTTTGCTGTCAATTGTGCGTCTTTGCAGGCTACATGCTGGAGCCTGACCCAGACAAAAGGCCAGACATCTACCAGGTGTCTTACTTTGCCTTTAAACTGGCACAGCGGACTTGCCCCGTTCAGAATGTGAAGGTGTGTTTACCCTTTTCATTCCGCCATGAACAATTGATTTAATTTGTTATATTTTGAAAAGGCACCATGACTAATACAAAACCCCAAAACCAGTGAAGTTGGCACGTTGTGTAAATGGTAAATAAAAACAGAATACAATGATTTGCAACTCCTTTTCAACTTATATTCAATTAAATAGAATGCAAAGACAAGATATTTAATGTTCGAACTGAGAAACTTTGTTATTTTTTTGCAAATATTAGCTCATTTGGAATTGAATGCCTGCAACATGTTTCAAAAAAGCTGGCACAAGTGGCAAAAAAGACTGAGGAATGCTCATCAAACACTTATTTGGAACATCCCACAGGTGAACAGGCTAATTGGGAACCGGCGGGTGCCATGATTGGGTATAAAAGCAGCTTCCATGAAATGCTCAGTCATTCACAAACAAGGATGGGGCGACGGTCACCACTTTGTCAACAAATGCGTGAGCAAATAATCGGAACAGTTTAAGAACATTTCTCAACAAGCTGTTGCAAGACGTTTAGGGATTTCACCATCTACGGTCCGTAATGTCATCGAAAGGTTCAGAGAATCTGGAGAAATCACTGCACGTAAGCGGCAAGCCCGTGACTTTCGGTCCCTCAGGCTGTACTGCATCAAAAAGCAACATCAGTGTGTAAAGGATATCAGCACATGGGCTCAGGAACACTTCAGAAAACCACTGTCAGTAACTACAGTTGGTCGCTACATCTGTAAGTGCAAGTTAAAACTCTACTATGTAAAGCGAAAGCCATTAATCAACAACACCCAGAAACGCCGCTGGCTTCGCTGGGCCCGAGCTCATCTAAGATGGACTGATGCAAAGTGTACAAGTGTTCTGACGAGTCCACATTTCAAATTGTTTCTGGAAACTGCGGACGTCGTGTCCTCCGGACCAAAGAGGAAAAGAACCATCTGGACTGTTACAGGAGCAAAGTGTAAAAGCCAGCATCTGTGATGGTATGGGGGTGTATTAGTGCCCAAGGCATGGGTAACTTAGCGTATTTTCCGCACTATAAGGGGCACCTAAAAACCTCAAATTTTCTCAAAAGCTGACAGTGCGCCTTATAATCCGGTGCGCCTTATATATGGACCAATATTGAGCCACAACAGGTCTCGCAACTACGGGATGCATAACAGAACCCCAGCCTCTACTGTAGCGTCTATTCTATGCGGCTTATAATGCAGTGCGCCTTATAATGCGGTGCGCCTTATATATGAACAAAGTTTTAAAATAGGCCATTCATTGAGGGTGCGCCTTATAGTGCGGAAAATACGGTACACATCTGTGAAGGCACCATTAACGCTGAAAGGTACATACAGGTTTTGGAGCAACATGTTGCCATCCAAGCAACGTCTTTTTCATGGACGCCCCTGCTTATTTCAGCAAGACAATGCCAAGCCACGTTCTGCACGAGTGCGGGTACTAGACTGGCCTGCCTGTAGTCCAGACCTGTCTACCATTGAAAATGTGTGGTGCATTATGAAGCCTAAAATACCACAAAGGAGACCCCCGGACTGTTGAACAACTTAAGCTGTACATCAAGCAAGAATGGGAAAGAATTCCACCTGAAAAGCTTCCAAATTTGGTCTCCTCAGTTCCCAATCGTTTACTGAGTGTTGTTAAAAGGAAAGGCCATGTAACACGGTGGTAAAAATGCCCATGTGACAACTTTTTTGCAATGTGTTGCTGCCATTAAATTCTAAGTTAATGATTATTTGCAAAAAAAAAACATTAAATATCTTGTCTTTGCAGTCTATTCAATTGAATATAAGTTAAGTTTTTATTTACGAATTACACAACGTGCCAACTTCACTGGTTTTGGGTTTTGTACATCAACCTGCTTCAGGGAAAGAAAAACGTAATTCCCTTTTTAATTATTATAATTTTTTTCCCATATTCAAGAATTTGACAATTCCCTCCAAACTTCCCGAGCCAGTGAAAGCGAGCGAAGCTGCTGCAGCCAAGAAGAGCCAGGCCAAACCCAGGTAAGTCTCACCCCATTTATGCTATTAATAACATGTTTAAACGAAGATCCTGTCTTTTTTTACTCAGCAGACTGACAGATCCCGTCCCCACCACGGAAACCTCCATCACCCCTCGCCAGAGGCCCAAAGCGGCTCACACGCAGCCGAGCGCCGGCATCCTCCCCATCCAGCCGGCTGCCCTCACCCCGCGCAAGCGAGCTAATCTCCCCGCTGGTGCAGCTCAGCCTGTCGGTAATGCACCTTTTACACGTATCCATCACCGAGTGCATGACTAAAGATGTGTGAAAACACAGCAAGGCCTTTAATCCGCTGTGCGATGGACGAGATGAGGTGCGCAGGTCAAAAAAGTGAAATTAAATCTAGCATTATTAGAAATGAGTGTCCTTTAATGGTGCTTAATTAGGTGATGAATGACTTTCATCCACTTGTCTGTGAATGTGTATTATTTTTCTCATGTGGATATGCAGGACTAGTGAACAGATACAAATCTCCCCGTCATGAAAATATACTGATAATTAGGACCCATCCAGACTATCGTGAAAGCATAGTTTGTCTTTTAAGATGGACTGGTTGTGTAACAGATGGACATAGACCAGGGATGTCAAACTGGTTTTCATTGAGGGCCACGTGGCATTTATGGCTGCCATCAGAGGGCCGCTTGTAACTTCGAATAATGTATGAATTTGCCTCTGGATTTCATTATTAATTACATAAATTGTTTTAAGTAGACTGTCGATTTCACTGTAAAAACCTTACATTTACCTAATTGTACTGTAAAATACAGTGTCTTTTTTTTTTTTTTTTTTTTACAACTATTTAGGGCAGGGCTGCTCATTACGTCGATCGCGAGCTACCGGTCGATCTCGGAGGGTGTGTCAGTCGATCACCAGCCAGGCATTTAAAAAATAGTCCTAAAAATGAGCGATCATAAATCTTCACTATGACGTCACTTTCGTCACTTGATTGACATTCACGGCACCCGAGGGTCTTCTGAGATGACGCTGGCTGCTGCCAGCTCATTAAAATTACCGACTGGAAGGCGAGAAACACTTTATTTCAACAGACTCTGGCGCCGTACCTGCCGTCAAAACTCCAAAGACCGACTGCGCAGTTGCACAGTTGCGCTAATAAAATAAGAGTCTCAGAAAGCTGGCGTGCACAAGCTAGCAAGCTACGGAGTTTGCCGACAATGTATTTCTTGTAAAGTGTATACAAAGGAGTACGGAAGCTGGACAAATAAGATGCCAAAAACCAACCACTTTCATGTGGTATTGGACAGAAAGGAGGACTTTTTTTTCTCCTCCATTCGAAAATGCGGACATTATCAGCACCACTGTCTGATTCCAATCAATGCAAGTCATCAGAATCAGGTAATACACCAACGTATATTCTTGTCTTCATGAAAGAAAGGAATCTATATGTGTTAAACATGCTTGTTTATCTTTAAACACCTTTAACTTATTAACAATATTAACTATATGTGTTAAACATGCTTGTATTATCTTTAAACACCTTTAAGTTGTTAACAATATTAACTATATGTATTAAACATACTTGTATTATCATTAAACACCTTTAATTTTTTAACAATATTAACTATGTGTTAAATATGCTTGCATTATCTTTAAACACCTTTAACTTGTTAACAATATTAACTATATGTATTAAACACACTTGTATTATCATTAAACACCTTTAATTTTTTAACAATATTAACTATATGTGTTAAACATGCTTGCATTATCATTAAACATCTTTAACTTGTTAACAAAAACATATATTTCATAAATAAGTAAATATAAATTATATATATGAATGAGGTAGATCCCCACGACTTGATCAATTGAAAAGTAGCTCGCCTGCAGAAAAAGTGTGAGCACCCCTGATTTAGGGTAAATGGAAAAACAGTAACACTGTTATTTTTTTTAAAATTTGGGTAGGGTTATGAAAAAAGTTTGCAGCTTAGTTGCCAGAATTTTTGTGTTAAATTTACATTGATTTTTACAACATTATATTGTTAATGGAAAAACAGTATGTGGAGGGGGGCGTGGCCTGCGGGCCTGCCGCGGAACGGGGTGTGCCAGGACCGGCCTCGAAGACAGCGACAGGTGCGTAGATGGCCCAGGTGGGCCTTGTTATCTAATCACCTGTCGCCTTTATTAGCAGCAGCTGGGATGAGACACGTTGATGGAGCTGGAGTGGGAGCCAGAGAGGGCGAGAGAGACCCAAGACACAGACAGACAGTTTGCTGGAAAGCAAAAGACTTGCACTAGTATACGAAAATAAAACCGGGCTCTCCTGGCAGTGTGTTTATCAATCATAAATATAAATAAACACGTTTTTAGTGTAGTTTTTATAATAATTTCCAACATGGACACATTGTACGTACAGGAAGTAAAGAAAATATGGTGTTGTCCCGTCCTTTTTGCTACTATTACAGTTTTGTTAATATTCATATACAATACAGAGCAGTAATTTTTGTGCAACATCTATTAATTTGTGTAAAAATTATCATGTTTTCAGTGTAGTTTTTGGAATAATTTCCAACATGGACACATTCTACCTACAGGAAGTAAAGAAAATATGGTGCTGTCCCGTCCTCTTTTGCTACTATTACAGTTTGCTAATATTTATGTACAATACAGAGTAATAATTATGTTGCAAAATATTTCATTTTGTGTAAAAATAGACATGTTTTCAGGGTAGTTTTTGGAATAATTTCCAACATGGACACATTCTACCTACAGGAAGTAAAGAAAATGTGGTGTTGTCCCGTCCTTTTTGCTACTATTACAGTTTGCTAATATTTATATACAATACAGAGCAGTGATCATGTTGCAAAGTCAATCAATCATAAGTATAAATAAACCTGTTTTTAGTGTAGTTTTTGGGATTCAGAGTATAACATTGTTTTATTTTCATATACTAGTGCCAGTCTTTTGCTTTCTAGCAAACTGTCTGTGTCTTGGGTCTCTCTCGCCCTCTCTGGCTCCCACTCCAGCTCCATCAGCGTGTCTCATTCCGGCTGCTGCTAATAAAGGCGACAGGTGATTAGATAACAAGGCCCACCTGGGCCATCTACGCACCTGTCGCTGTCTTCGAGGCCGGTCCTGGCACACCCCGTTCCGCGGCAGGCCCGCAGGCCACGCCCCCCTCCATACACCACAAAGTTTCCTTTTTTATTCTGGCAACTTAGCTGCCAGTTTTTCTACCGTAAAAACAAATGTACCGTCTTTCCAGTCACAGTAATACACCGTTAAAAACAACAACCGTAGATTTTAGTCAGGTTCAAACACTGATGACATCTATTAAACAAGACGAGGCAAATAATTAAACAGAGACAGAATTCAATTTGGACTCAATATATTGAGGAGACACGTCTGGACACACTGTACCCTTGTACAGTATCTCAGCACGCTCTGCCAAAAGATTGCATGCCACCTTCTTTTATTTTGGCTTTCTCCCCCCACCTGACCACAGCTGCTTTCAGAGGGAAGTGGGTCGTAAACAGCGTTGCCTTTGGTTACCGAACAGTTCAAAAGAAGAGGTCGTAGAATAGTTCAAAAAGAGTTCCATAAAATAGTTCAAAGAGAGTTCGTAAAATGCTTCAAAAAGAGTTCGTCTGGAAATTGGGCAGATCCTGCCATCTGTCCGCTTTGAAGTCACAGTGGAGTTTTACGAGCCTTCCTCCTGGTAGGCCCCAAAGACAGCTCCCGTCCCCCTGCCAGGAACTCAATGTAATACAAAGCTTTTGTGATAATTTAGAAACAATTATTCAAACAAAAACTTGCAGCTCAATCAACAGAATTTTAAAGTAAAAAACCGTAGTAGTTTTTTTCAATTTACAGTAATATGCTGTAAAGAACAACGTAGCATTTATTGTCATTTTCATTAATATGATGGGTACTTTGCTGTAAACCATTTCAGGTGACTACCTCTTGAAGCTCATTGAGAGAATGCCAAGAGTGTGCAAAGCAGTAATCAGAGCAAAGGGTGGCTATTTTGAAGGAACTACAATACAAAACATGTTTTCAGTTATTTCACCTTAAAGTACATAACTCCACATGTGTTCATTCAAAGTTTTGATGCCTTCAGTGACAATCTACAATGTAAATAGTCATGAAAATAAAGAAAACACATTGAATGAGAAGGTGTGTCCAAACTGTAGATGAGGGCACAAAGTTGAGACAAGTAGTGCAACTCAAGTTCCAGGTTTTGTTACATTAGCCCTCATATGTCTGACCCTGCTAGATCTTGTTTTGCTTTGCTGACCATGCAGTCCATGTCCGCCCCGCAGGCGTCAGCTTAAACCTCTCCCAGCCCGCCGCAGCCCTGCAGTCACAGAAGGCGCTGACGTCCGCCCTGCCTCTCATCCAGTCACAGAACAACGCCATTCCAGCTGTAGCACAGAAACCGGTGTGTACAGATTTGTTGCCAAGATGAAGGAATTGCCACTTTATTCTGTATTTGTGTGCTGTGCAGCCGACATCAGGAGCAGAAGCTACAGCGGCCGTCGTGACGCCCGCGTGTAAGCCAGATGTCCAACCCCAAGCCCAGCAACAGGCGGCGCCACAGACTCCGTCCAGCCCCGCCGCACCTCAGCGTCCCGCTCGACGCAAGCCACCCGTCCAGGCTCAGCAGTCGCCTGGCAAATCAGCCCCCAATCAGCCATCAGTGGGCGAGCAGCAATCAGTCGTGCAGGCTCACGCCGCTTCCACTGAAGTAAGCCAGAAGGCAGCTGAGACGGTAAGCAGACCGCCCACAACCTCCACTAGAATCCCTGCTGTTGCACGATAACAATGTGTGTCTCTGGGCCAGACTGCGCCTGCTTCTCCAAAGACGGTGGAGGCGCAGACCCACAAACGCGTCCCAAGTGATCCCACAGCGAGCAGCGCCAATGGAGTCGCCGACTCCTCACAGGGGGCAGAGGCAGACCTCGTCCAGTAAGTCGCTTGTTTGCTACAAAGACCCAAACTAGTGAAGTTGTAATGTAAATGGTAAATAAAAACAAAAAATACGATGATTTGCAAATCCTTTTCAACTTATATTCAATTGAATAGACTGCAAAGACAAGATATTTAATGTTCACACTGAGAAACTTGTTTTTTTTGCAAATAATACCATACCAACTTTATTTATAAAGCCCTTTATGTCAGAGTTTATTGGATACGAACCCCAAGATGCAGAGAAGGTGGAAGGCATTGTGCGGGAAGACATGATTTAATGTTCATAAAATAAAGGAGAAAACACAAACCAGGAACTAGGAACAGGAAACAGGATGCCAGGAAAACAGGAACTGGAAGACGAGGAACAAAAAGACAGCAAGCTACAAACATCTACAATAAATAGCTTACCGCTACCGCTTACAGCTACACTGGCATCGGCAAGTAGGAATGACAATAATCCAGCAGTGACTGGAGGAGAAGGCAGGTTTAAATAGCAGCTGGCTGATTGACACCAGGTGTGGCCAGGTGCCAATCAGCCACAGCTGAGGGGACACAGCACTCAGGGAACCAAAATAAGAGCGCCGACAGGAAATAAAGACAAACAGAGGAAAAACTCAAAACATAACTAAACTGTCAGTGACAAACCTGACACTTTAAAAACAAGCACCGTTGAAGAACAAAGGGCTGTACACCACAACAACATTTCAAACAGAAGTAAAATACACATTGAAAAAGCAAATACAAATCACCCTAAGAACAATTTGTTAGATAAAAAGCAGTTAAAGGGGAACATTATCACAATTTCAGAAGGGTTAAAACCATTAAAAATCAGTTCCCAGTGGCTTATTATATTTTTCGAAGTTTTTTTAAAAATTTTACCCATCACGCAATATCCCTAAAAAAAGCTTCAAAGTGCCTGATTTTAACCACCCGTCCATTTTCCTGTGACGTCACATAGTGATGCCGACACAAACAAACATGGCGGAAAGAACAGCAAGCTATAGCGACATTAGCTCGGATTCAGACTCGGATTTCAGCGGCTTAAGCGATTCAACAGATTACGCATGTATTGAAACGGATGGATGTAGCGTGGAGGCAGGTAGCGAAAACGAAATTGAAGAAGAAACTGAAGCTATTGAGCCATATCGGTTTGAACCGTATGCAAGCGAAACCGACGAAAACGACACGACAGCCAGCGACACGGGAGAAAGCGAGGACAGATTCGGCGATCGCCTTCTAACCAACGATTGGTATGTGTTTGTTTGGCATTAAAGAAAACTAACAACTATGAACTAGGTTTACAGCATATGAAATACATTTGGCAACAACATGCACTTTGAGAGTGCAGACAGCCCAATTTTCATCAATTAATATATTCTGTAGACATACCCTCATCCGCTCTCTTTTCCTGAAAGCTGATCTGTCCAGTTTTGGAGTTGATGTCAGCAGGCCAGGGAAGCTAGGGTCGATAGGGGGTTTAGCTCGCTCGTCTGCGGGAACAAACTGCCGCCATTGCTTGCCGTGCTACCGAGGTCCTTTGTCCCTGAATTGCTCACACACGCCGGCAGATTCAATGGGGGTCTGGCGGCAGATTTCTTTGACTTTATCGTTGGAAATGCATCTGCTTTGAGTGTCGCAGGATATCCACACATTCTTGCCATCTCTGTCGTAGCATAGCTTTCGTCGGTAAAGTGTGCGGAACAAACGTCCAATTTCTTGCCACTTTCGCATCTTTGGGCCACTGGTGCAACTTGAATCCGTCCCTGTTGGTGTTGTTACACCCTCCGACAACACACCGACGAGGCATGATGTCTCCAAGGTACGGAAAACAGTTGAAAAAACGGAAAATAACAGAGCTGATTTGACTCTGTGTTTGAGAAAATGGCGGATTGCTTCCCGA
This sequence comes from Nerophis lumbriciformis, assembly GCF_033978685.3. NCBI lineage: Eukaryota > Metazoa > Chordata > Actinopteri > Syngnathiformes > Syngnathidae > Nerophis > Nerophis lumbriciformis. The sequence continues at coordinate 7,943,835 of NC_084579.2, read as the reverse complement.
TGTGACGCCATGTTGTGACGTCATCGCTCCGAGAGCGAATAATAGAAAGGCGTTTAATTCGCCAAAATTCACCCATTTAGAGTTCGGAAATCGGTTAAAAAAATATATGGTCTTTTTTCTGCAACATCAAGGTATATATTGACGCTTACATAGGTCTGGTGATAATGTTCCCCTTTAAAAAGTGAAAAACAGTTAAAAAAGTTCAAAACAGTTTAAAGTCTCATGCTGGGTTAAAAGCCAGTGAATAAAAATGATAAATAATCATTAACTTAGAATTTAATGGCAGCAACACATTGCAAAAAAGTTGGCACAGGGGCATTTTTACCACTTTTCCACTTTGCATCAGTCCATCTTTGATGAGCTCGGGCCCAGCGAAGCCGGCGGCGTTTCTGGGTGTTGTTGATAAATGGCTTTCGCTGTGCATAGTAGAGTTTTAACTTGCTCTTACAGATGTAGCGACCAACTGTAGTTACTGACAGTGGTTTTCTGAAGTGTTCCTGAGCCCATGTGGTGATATCCTTTACACACTGATGTCAGTTTTTGATGCAATACCGCGGGTCACGGGCATTCAATGTTGGTTTTCAGCCTTGCTGCTTACATGCAGTGATTTCTCCAGATTCCCCGAACCTTTTGACGATATTACGGACCGTAGATGGGGAAATCCCTAAATTCCTTGCGATAACTGGTTGAGAAATGTTGTTCTTAAACAATTTGCTCCGGCATTTGTTGACAAAGTGGTGACCCTCGCCCCGTCCTTGTTTGTGAATGACTGAGCATTTCATGGAAGCTGCTTTTTATACCCAATCATGGCACCCACCTGTTCCCAATTAGCCTGTTCACCTGTGGGATGTTCCAAATAAGTGTTTGATGAGCATTCCTCAACTTTCTCAGTCTTTTTTTGCCACTTGTGCCAGCTTTTTCGAAACATGTTGCAGGCATCGGATTCCAAATAAGCTAATATTTGCAAAAAATATCAGTTTTCCTGTTCGAACGTTAAGTATCTTTGCAGTCTATTCAATTGAATATAAGTTGAAAAAGATTAGCAATTCATTGTATTCTGTTTTTATTTACCATTTACACAACTCCACTGGTTTTGTGTTTTGTACAACATCTTGCTGTAATAAGATCACATTCAGTGAGGAGACTGTCCCTCTTTAGCTCCCAAGCTGGCTCCATCCAGCCCGCTCATTACCAAAGCGAGAGCTCCGCGGCGCCCACATGGAACCCGTTCGACGACACCGACGGCTTCTCCAACTTGACGGCAGAGGAAATCAAACCAGACGACGCAAAGCCTGCTGGTAAAGTGTGTCCTCATTTGTGTTTGGCCTTCGTGAGTGCGTCATGCAGACTGTGGTTTGCAGACCCGCCCTCAGGGTGTGAGACCCCGTGTGAAGAGTTGATACCCGGCTTGCAGACCTCGCCTGGGGAGAACACATCGCAAGACTGTCAAGGTATGTCACGCCATTACATATATATAGCATCAGAATCCTCTCGAGGCTCCTTAAAAGGCCCCCCTAATGTTGACAACACTTTTTTTTTTAAATAATTATGGACCTAAAAATAATATCTATAGATAAAATAGACACAACTGTAGCTGCCATTATGATGTGCAGTGCTGTTTTTAAATGACCATAAGTCTTGAACTATAGAAAGTATTTAAATGGTTGAAATCTGTGCTTTTGAGTATTATATGCCAGAATGCAGCTGAGATAGGCTCCAACACTCCCCGCGACCCCGAAAGGGACAAGCGGTAGAAAATGGATGGATGAGTTATTACGGTAATCTACGTCGCAGTAGCTATGACCAGGAACAAAGCAGAGTGGGCGGGGTTTGTTTTCAGAGCAGCCAGGAACAGATGCCGAAGCACATTTTTACAACAAATTTCTGCATAAAAGTGATAATATGTCATATTGTAGGTGTTTATTACACTTTGCATTCATATTTTGCTGTGTTTTGCTTGATTGTAAAAGATGTCTATCGAGGAGTGACGTTCATATGTTGTTAATATTCAGTGTTTTATTGTTCATAGTAAATATTGTAAATCCCACTTTCTTTATTTTCAAGTACATTTTGGGTGTCCCATTCAGTAAAAAACTGTAAAATTCCATTCCGTTATTTTGAGGTGGTCTGTCATAACTTTTTTAGAACTCTATCGGACTTTTGGTATTAGTGTTTCTGCAAAAAAGGGACCCAAACAGACATACTGTACATCAGATTTTTACTGGAAATGTGTTTATATCATTTATACACACATACACATTGGCCCCCCCCAGACACATTTTTTCTCTCAATGTGACCCCCGAGTCAAAATATTTGCCCAGCTCTGCCATAGGTCAACCGGAAGCATACTTGCCAACCCTCCCGAATTTTCCGGGAGCCTCCCGATTTTCAGCCGGAGCTGGAGGCCACGCCCCCTCCAGCTCCATGCGGACCTGAGTGAGGACAGCCTTTTCTTTATGACGGGAGGACAACAGGGTGACAAGAACTAAATCATCCAGACTAGAGATAAATTGTATTATTATGTTTATCTTACCTAAAAATATATATATTTATTAATTTATTTAAAAAAAAAAAAAAAATGTTTTTACTATATTTTGCTAAAAACATCAAAATTAATTGTATTTTTTCTGACTCCTTATTACATCCAGCCATAGAATTATACATTAAAATAAACATATTTGAAATCATCAATTTTAAATGATCATAATAATTAATTTAAAATGACCATATTTAATTATTAAAATAATCAATCAATCAATCAATGTTTATTTATATAGCCCTAAATCACAAGTGTCTCAAAGGGCTACACAAGCCACAACGACATCCTCGGTACAGAGCCCACATAAGGGCAAGGAAAAACTCACCCCAGTACTCACCCCAAATAATTGCTTGTTTATCAACAACTTTAGCATTTTATTCATTACATTTTGAAGCTCCCTGAAGCCAAGTTATGTTATATTCCTTAATATTTATTTATGCAAGTTTGAAGTATCAATTATCTAAACACAGTTTTGTTTGCATATTTTCAGGATGTAGATATATATATATATATATATATATATATCCATCCATCCATCCATTTTCTACCGCTTATTCCCTTTGGGGTCGCGGGGGTCGCTGGAGCCTATCTCAGCTACAATCGGGCGGAAGGCGGGGTACACCCTGGACAAGTCGCCACCTCATCGCAGTATATATATATATATATACATATATATGTATATATATATATATATATATGTATATATATATATATATATATGTATATATATATATATATATATGTATGTATATATATATATATATATATATATATATATATATATATATATATGTATATATATATATATATATATATATATATATACATATATGTATATATATGTATATGTATATATTAGAGATGCGCGGATAGGCAATTATTTCATTCGCAACCGCATCAGAAAGTCGTCAACCATCCGCAATCCACCCGATCTAACATTTGATCAGAACCGCATCCGCCCGCACCCGCCCGTTGTTATATATCTAATATAGACGATGTGAGGTTATAAAGCTTTTGCCTGTTAAAGAAAGGAAACTGATCCAATGCAGCACAGACATTCGTGTGCCACGCTGTCACGACCCAGACGCACACCAGTGCGCAATCATATGGGAGCCGCGCTGAGCGCACCTCCAAGCGCGTCTCGCTGCCGGCGACGGCCGGGTATGGTCCCGACGCTCCAGCGCCATCCATTTTCAGGGCTAGTTGATTCGGCAGGTGGGTTGTTACACACTCCTTAGCGGGTTCCAACTTCCATGGCCACCGTCCTAGCTGCTGTCTATATCAACCAGGGTGAGCCCCACCCCTTTCGTGAGCGCACTGCGCGCGGAGTGACCCCTGTTACGCGCCCCCGGCAACAGGGGTGGCGGGCAGGTAAGCTGCGCGCGCGGAGCGCGCGGAGTGACCCCTGTTACGAGCCCCCGGCCACGGGGGTGGCGGGCAGGTAAGCTGCTTACCTGCTGCGCGTGACGCCGGCCGCGGCGAAGGCGGACGAGGCGGGGTGTCGGTGCGGTGGGCGCGGTGGTGACCCTGGACGTACGTCGGGCCCTTCTCGCGGATCGCCTCAGCTACGGCTCCCGGTGGGGCCCTCTCGGGGGAAGGGGCCTCGGTCCCGGACCCCGGCGAGGCGTCGGGGGCCTTCTCCGCTCCGTAAAAGTGTCCATCTCTTTTCTTTTTTTTTCTTCTGTTGTGGCATATGCAGCAGGTGCCTGCTCGTTTTTCGTATGTGGGTAACAACATTTAACTATGTATATATATTTCCGAATTGGTTTAACTGCCACCCGCCTGAATCTATTTAAAATCTAATTTTTTTTTATTTCAACCACCCGACCCGACCCGACCCGCGGATAAAATCAAATTTTTTTTAATTTCATCCGCCCGATCCGCGGATAATCCGCGGACTCCGCGGTTGTGCCCGCAAACCGCGCATCTCTAGTATATATATATATATATATATATGTATGAAATACTTGACTTGGTGAATTCTAGCTGTCAATATACTCCTCCCCTCTTAACCACGCCCCCGCCCTCAACCACGCCCCCGTCCCACCCCCGACCACGCCCCCCACCCCGCCACCTCCCGAAATCGGAGGTCTCAAGGTTGGCAAGTATGACCGGAATAGTACCGTATTTTTCGGAGTATAAGTCGCTACGGAGTATAAATCGCACCGGCCGAAAATGCATAATAAAGAAGGAAAAAATCATATATAAGTCGCACTGGAGTATAAGTCGCATTTTTTTGGGGAAATGTATTTGATAAAAGCCAAAACCAAGAATAGACATTTGAAAGGCAATTTAAAATAAATAAAGAATAGTGAACAACAGGCTGAATAAGTGTACGTTATATGAGGCATAAATAACCAACTGGTATGTTAACGTAACATATTATGGTAAGAGTCATTCAAATAACTATAACATATAGAACATGCTATACGTTTACCAAACAATCTGTCACTCCTAATCGCTAAATCCCATGAAATCTTATACGTCTAGTCTCTTACGTGAATGAGATCAATAATATTATTGGATATTTTACGCTAATGTGTTAATAATTTCACACATAAGTCGCTCCTGAGTATAAGTCGCACCTCCGGCCAAACTATGAAAAAAAACTGCGACTTATAGTCTGAAAAATACGGTAATTCATTTATCTGCGCTGAATTGAAATAAGCGCGCCCCAGTGTATAGGAGGCACATGGCATATGATCAATAGTCGCATTTGGAAGTGTGCATGGACACTTGGACTTCACATGTAGGCATACGTGCCAACCTTGAGACCTCCGATTTCGGGAGATGGGGGCGGTGGGGGGCTTTGGTGGTAGCGGGGGTGTATATTGTAGCGTCCCGGAAGAGTTAGTGCTGCAAGGGGTTCTGGGTATTTGTTCTGTTGTGTTATGGTGCGGATGTTCTCCTGAAATGTGTTTGTCATTCTTGTTTGATGTGGGTTCACAGTGTGGCGCATATTTGTTACAGTGTTAAAGTTGTTTATACGGCCACCCTCAGTGTGACCTGTATGGCTGTTGACCAAGTATGCATTGCATTCACTTGTGTTTGTGTAAAAGCTGTAGATATTATGTGACTGGGCCGGCACGCTGTTTGTAAGGAGGAAAAGCAAACGTGACGACAGGTTGTAGAGGAAGCTAAAGGCAGTGCCTTTAAGGCACGCCCCTAATATTGTTGTCCGGGTGGAAATCGGGAGAAATTCGGGAAAATGGTTGCCCCGGAAGATTTTCGGGAGGGGAACTGAAATTCGGGAGTCTCCCGGGAAAATGGGGAGGGGTGGCAAGTATGCATGTAGGTGCGAAAATACAAAAAACCAAACTATTTGAGAAATCAGACTAATTTAGTGCATGGAAACGTAGTGACTGTTACTTTGTCTCAGCAGAAAGATTGTCAGCCATTGTCGATGCCGCTGATTCAGGAGCGTCGCTGTTGATAGTCCCCGATCCATTTCACACCCTGGAACTGTCCAACACACCGGGTAACTACTTACTCTACCTTTATTTGAAACAGTCGTCAATGTCCTCATGACTTTTTTTGTTTTCAGAGAAGCTGATTGAAGGTCTAAAATCTCCAGATGTGTCGTCGCTCCTGCTACCCGACCTGCTGTCTATGTCCGATCCGTTTGGCGGGGCTGTGGAGGACTCTGCAAAAGGTGCCCTAAAAGGTGTGATTCATCCAATGCACACTTGGATGACGAGCGTTGTCCTTTTCTTCATTCAGAACACATCACTGCAGACGCCTCTTTGCTGGGCTGCTCTCTGATCTCGGGCCCGTCCGCTCCTCCGCCGGCCACCGGCAGCGCTGCCTCCTCAGTGTCGTCCGCCTCCGCCGCTCTGGATGATTTCAGTCTGCTGTCTGGAGACTCTGCAGCGGCCAAAACAATAGGTACGTCCCCTACACACCTTCGTCAGGATGCATTTGAAATGCAGCCATGCTCGTAATACAACATCTACTGGAAGTATGGACCACGTCGCTCTGAACCGAGTCAAGTGGCGGAATAATCAGGGCGACATCCCAGAATGAGCGCAGCTGCAGTTTGACTTGACAGCATCTAAGCGCGAGCGTTTTGTCGCTGATGAGCCAGCTGCATACTTGCCAACCCTCTCGGATTTTCCGGGAGACTCCCGAAATTCAGCGCCTCTCCCGAAAACCTCCCGGGACAAATTTTCTCCCGAAAATCTCCCGAAATTCAGGCGGACTCAGGTCCTCCACAATATAAAAAAGCGTACCTGCCCAATCACGTTATAACTATAGAATGATGGAGGGCGAGTTCCTGGTTTCTTATGTGGGTTTATTGTTAGGCAGTTTCATTAACGTCCTCCCAGCGTGACAACAACAGCAGTCACTTTTTTGTATACCGTAAAGCAGTTCGTCTGCCGTAAACAGCAATGTTGTGACACTCTTAAACGGGACAATACTGCCATCTAGTGCATTTGATGAAAGCACTTTTGTGCGTGCCACACATCAATGCATCATCAGAGAGGGTGTTCAGCATGGTTCGAAAAATAGTGACAGAGAATAGAACAAGGATGGACAATTCAACCCTTAACTCAACGATGAGTAGATGAGTGTTATGTGTGTGTATATGTGTAAATAAATGAACACTGAAATTCAAGTATCTATTTTATATATATATATATATATATATATATATATATATATATATATAATTAAAAAAAATTAAAATAAATATATATACATATATAATAAAATAAATTATATATGTATATATATATATATATATATATATATATATATATATATAGCTAGATATCACTGAACGTCAAGTATTTCCTATATATATATATATATATATATATATATATATATATATATATATATATATACATATATATATATATATATATAGGAAATACTTGACTAGGTGAATTCTAGCTGTAAATATACTCCTCCCCTTTTAGCCACGCCTCCAACCACGCCCCCGTCCCACCCCGACCACGCCCACCCCCACCCCCTCCCCCCACCTCCCGAAATCGGAGGTCTCAAGGTTGGCAAGTATGGCCAGCTGTGAAAACCGTGAAGGCTTAAAAGTGTCCGCATGCCCACCTGCTGCGTGCTTGTAAATGCACTTCAGCTGCTGGCAAGGCCACAACTCATCAAACCGCCTTTGTGCGCTGGCTTGTGCTAATTTAAGACCATTGTGTGGTTGGCACTTGGGAGGAAGATGTGCTACTTGTGGTCAGGGGGACTCGTCGCTAGAATAACTAATAACGCTTGATGATAATGTTTACTACAAGATCACAATTAGAGTCAAAAAATGACCCCCGGGAGAAAGTACCGTATTTTCCGCAGTATAAGGCGCACCGGATTATAAGGCGCACCTTCAATGAATGGCCTATTTTAAAACTTTGTTCATATATAAGGCGCACCGCATTATAAGGCGCATATAATAGACGCTACGGTAGAGGCTGGGGTTACGTTATGCATCCTGTAGTTGCGACACCTGTTGTGGCTCAATACTGGTCCATATATAAGGCGCACTGTCAGCTTTTGAGAAAATTGGAGGTTTTTAGGTGCGCCTTATAGTAGGGATGTCCCGATCCGATATCTGGATCGGATCGGCCGCCGATATTTGCCAAAAAATTAGTATCGGCAAGGCATGGGAAAATGCCGATCCAGATCCAGTTTAAAAAAAAACTCCGGTCGGTCCGTGTTTTCCAACGCACAGATTCAAATAATACATTCCACTTTTCTGCTGCTCCCTATTTCTGTTCCGCATTTTCCAGCACACCTTCAACACATCCACAAGTCTGGATTCTCACGCAGTTGCTTTTAGCTGCTGGCATTACACTACAGGCTCTTCTCACTCTTTCTTCTGTCTCCTTCTCACAGACAGCAAGCGCACCTTCTTACACACGTCACATACTGTCACGTCATACGTCACATACGTATACGTCCTCTCCCAGCAGAGAGGTAGCAGAATGGCTAACGTTAGCTGTGATGATAGCGCAGCCGCTAAGGTGCGCGCCTGCTCAAGCGTCCTCTGCGCACGGCAAATCTATGCCACGCACAAAATCAAATAAAAAAATAAGCGCATAACAATTTTCGACACACGGACACGACAGAGAAAACAGTTTTCGTCATCATTGTTCAAATATTGCAAAGTCTGTCGAGACGCTTATCTCCATTCGGTGCCACACGTCCACACCATCAAAATGCTGAGGCAAAAATTTCCACATCAACACCGTATGAAAAAATTAGTGATTTTTTTAGTTGTGATTTCCTTCTCTGCATGAAAGTTTAAAAGTAGCATATATTAATGCAGTATGAAGAAGAATGTTTTAATGTAGACATGCAAGCCTTGAAAGAACATTTTGAAAATCAAGACTACATTTCCTGCAATTGGGTGCATTTCTACCCTATATTTTAACTTTAGATGTATTCTCATATCAAACTCTTTTGGCTGTCTTTTTGACACTTACATCCGGCGCCCCCCTCCACACCCTGGATTATAAATAATGTAAATAATTCAATGTGATTATCTTGTGTGATGACTGTATTATGATGATAGTATATATCTGATAGTATATATCTGTATCATGAATCAATTTAAGTGGACCCCGACTTAAACAAGTTGAAAAACTTATTGGGGTGTTACCATTTAGTGGTCAATTGTACTTCACTGTGCAACCTACTAATAAAAGTATCAATCAATCAATCAAAACACATAGAATCATCATACTGCTGTGATTATATGCATCAAGTGTTCATTCAAGGCTAAGGCAAAATATCGAGATGTATATTGTGTATCGCAATATGGCCTTAAAATATCGCAATATTAAAAAAAGGCCATATCGCCCAGCCCTAGTTTCAATGATGCCATTTCTGTTTGTCATGTATAATTTGGTCTATTTTGTGTTTATCCTTGAATAAACAGGTCAGTTTCTTGTTACCAACCATTGTGTATTATTCAAACTCCCCTAATTTAGCTGGCTAGTTGTTATCAAGAGTACTAAAACCCTTTTCAACATGATTCTGACAACTAAGTAGGCTAAATAACTTTAAACTTTAATACATGCTCGGATAGGCCAGTATCGGTCAGTATCGGTATCGGATCGGAAGTGCAAAAACAATATCTGTATCGGATCGGAAGTGCAAAAACCTGGATCGGGACATCCCTACCTTTATAGTGCGGAAAATACGGTAACATTTAGACTCGGACTACAGTGTTAAACCTACACAAGACTGAATAGAGCTAAAGTAAGCATGAGCCTACCGTATTTTCCGGACCACAGGTCGCACCGGATTAAAAGGCGCACTGCCGACGAGCGGGTCTATTTTCATACAAAAGGCGCACCGGATTATAAGGCGCATTAAAGGGGTCATCATATTTCTCGGGCAGTCTGACTCAATAGGCTAATTATAAAATAGAAATAAATAAAAAAAGTTTCCTTAAAAATGAAAGCTACATGCTTGATCTGTTGGCTTTGCACGAGCCCTCACATGCCAGAGCGGTATATACGGCTCTGTGTCGCCCCCAAGAGGACAGTGGTGCATCGGTCCATCATGCCGGGAGGTTGTCGTTTTAATGAACATGACGTATGCATGAATTATGATACAAACAAACAAGTAAACAATATTAATGAATGTTGTTTCTTGTAAGGAATGATGTATGCATGAATTATGATACAAACAAACAAGTAAACAATAATAATGAATGTTATTTCTTGTAAGGAATGATGTATGCATGGATGATGATGATACAAACCAATGACATTGAATAGTCTACAGAAACACTGCTTCATTTTCTATGCCCTACTCAGTTAATAATAACTGCTGGTTCAATGTTAGGCTTAGGTTTTAGCAGGTTTTCCGTATTTTTTCCTACCGACAGCATTTGGTGACCTCAAACAACAACGCTATGGATTGATTCACACTGGTTTTCGCATATGATGTGGTCCTGATGGCTTCATCTGGCCAGGATCTTCAGCTCTCACTGGATCGGTTTGCAGTCGAGTGTGAAGCGACTGGGATGGGAATCAGCACCTCCAAGTCCGAGTCCATGGTTCTCGCCCGGAGAAAGGTGGAGTGCCATCTCTGGGTTGGGGCGGAGATCTTGCCCCAAGTGGAGGAGTTCAAGTACCTCAGAGTCTTGTTCACGAGTGATGGAAGAGTGGATCGTGAGATCGACAAGCGGATCGGTGCGGCATCTTCAGTAATGCGGACGCTGTATCGATCCGTTGTGGTGAAGAAGGAGCTGAGCCGGAAGGCAAAGCTCTCAATTTACCGGTTGATCTACATTCCCATTCTCACCTATGGTCATGAGCTTTGGGTTATGACCGAAAGGACAAGATCACGGGTACAAGCGGCCGAAATGAGTTTCCTCCGCCGAGTGGCGGGGCTCTCCCTTAGAGATAGGGTGAGAAGCTCTGTCATCCGGGAGGAGCTCAAAGTAAAGCCGCTGCTCCTCCACATCGAGAGGAGCCAGATGAGGTGGTTCGGGCATCTGGTCAGGATGCCACCCGAACGCCTCCCTAGGGAGGTGTTTAGGGCACGTCTGACCGGTAGGAGGCCACGGGGAAGACCCAGGACACGTTGGGAAGACTATGTCTCCCGGCTGGCCCCCAGGAAGAGCTGGACGAAGTAGCTGGGGAGAGTGAAGTCTGGGCTTCCCTGCTTAGGCTGCTGCCCCTGCGACCCGACCTCGGATAGGCGGAAGAAGATGGATGGATGGATGGATGGTTTTCGCATTTTGAAGGGTACTGGAAAAACTGGAAAATTGATCTTGAAAGTCCTTAAAAAGTGCTTGAATTTGGCCATGGAAAAGGTGTACGAAGCCTGCGTATATGCAGTAATAAATAAACTGAACTCAACTGAACAGGAACTCCCTACAGGACTATTATGGCTGGAGGTAGGCTAACTGTCAGGTTCAAACACTGATGACATCTATTAAACAGACAAGAAGCAAGGGATTAAACAGAGACAGAATTAAATTTGGCTCAATGAGGAGAATACAGTGTCCCTCCACGCTCTGACGAAAGATTGTACGCCTCCTCTTTTATTTGGACTTTCCCTGATTACATGGCAACAGCTGTTTCTAAAGGAAGGGGGGTCGTAAACAGCCGTCGCCTTTGGTCACAAAACAGTTCAAAGAAAAGGTGCCTGGAGGGGAGTCAGGTCCTGCTTCCTCTCAGCTTTGTAGATCTCGGGTCAAGACAAATTCTTCCTGTGGATTACAATACATCAAAGAAACCGACACCATCATGTCGCTTCCCATCCTACACAGTGGAGTTTGTTGCGTTTGGACCAGAATCAGAATCAGAATCAGAATCAGCTTTATTGTCATTACGCAAGGTAACGAGATTGAGGCCATTCCATACAGTGCGATGTGTGCATGCTAGAAAAAGAAAAACAATGTGCAAATATATAGAAATATAAAAAATGTAGAAGTGAATGTGAATGAATATATACATGAAAAAACAAAACAAAAACAGGGTGGTTGGTGGAATGGGTTATTGCACCGAAGAGAAGGCAGTTATGAGGGACAATGGGGCAGTCCGTTCAGGATGGTTATGGCCCTGGGGAAGAAGCTGTTCTTTAGCCTGTTTGTTGTTCCTCCCAGGGAATTCAAGTCGCAAGTCGCTCCCAAGCTCTTTACGACACTTAAAGCTGAGTAGAAAAACCACCAGAGACCGAATAGGTATTTTGTAATATATTTGCAAAGCTTTGTAAATATACTGAGACCAGTCCAGCATAGAACATTCAATCGCGCCGCTAAGACGGTCTGCCCCCCTCCCATGAAAAACCCTCTACCCTATCAAGTCTCTCTCTCTCTCCCACCCTCGCAGTCATGTCCCTCCAGCCCAAAACACATGCCCATTGTCCTCCGCACCTGGACATAAGGCTAGATAAGAGAAAGGAGTATCTCTCTTTCTTACATTCCTCACTCAAGGTTAAGCACACAGTATTTGCAGACAACCAAAAGACCACAATTGGAAGAAAAACACTAGCTGTTTTGTAATATGATTATGAAATAAAAAGAAGTAACACTTAAATACGGATATATGTAAATATCTGCCTCCGACAATTTTTACAAGCAATTTTTCTGACACTAACCTCTTTGATTCTCTGCAGATTCGTCTCTCCTCATCTCCGACTTTGAGGCCCCGCAGCCGGCAAACCCTGAGGCGGCCACCGAGGACGAGTTTGACCCCATCCCAGTGACCGGACGCAAGAACTCCCAAGGTGAGCACGCCTGGTTCTCTCTTCCAGTTCTTTGGTGTGCTAAAAACACTTCGGGGATCAGCTGCTGCTCTCACGTCTTCACTTGAGAATGTCTAAAAGCCTTCTCTTTCCCCTCCTTCTCCTTTCCCTCCCGCACCTGTGCCTCTCTTCTCTTACTGCTCGGACCTCCCCTCCTCCCGCCAGTTTCAGGAGGCCACTCTCGCAGTAACAGTGGCGGCTCTGAGTCCGGCCTGCCCAGCTTGGCCCGCTCCCTCCTGCTGGTGGACCAGCTCATCGACTTGTAGGCCGCAAACCCCCCTCCCGTCTCCTCTGTCCTACAGTGGATTAGAGAGCATAGCAGCCATGTCTCCTTCTCCATTCCTTCACCTCTTCATTTCCTCTCATCGTCTTCGACTAATATCAAGCTTCACCTTTTGGCCAAACCATAGAAACATGCTTGTCATGTACAATAGGTACTAGTAGTGTTAATAGGTGGATGTAGTTCATTGTGCACAAGTGAATATGTCGTCCTTTGCCTTCATCAAATTCCCCCTCCCCCCTTGATTTATTTGCACATTTTTAGGTCTGAATTGAAGGTGAAGTTGACATTTCTCAAAACGGCACACATATCTAGTGCAACATTTTTGTTGAATCATTTCCATCAAATGCAGTTCCCCCCCTCCGCCAGACTTCTTTTAATCACAAAGCAATAAAGTCTTCTGTTATCTGCTAATAACAAAATAGATCGATTCTTACTCACATTTGCCTTGTTTCGCACCTTAGCGTGTCCCCCCAAAAAAGACATCCCACTCTTGACAATATTGGAAATAAATGAGCTAAGTTAGTTAGCCATACTTGCCAACCTTGAGACCTCCGATTTCGTCGGGCGGGGGGCGTGGTTAAGATATATATATATATATATATATAAATAAAATAAATACTTGAATTTCAGTGTTCATTTATTTACACATATACACACACATAACACTCATCTACTCATTGTTGAGTTAAGGGTTGAATTATCCCTCCTTGTTCTATTCTCTGTCACTATTTCAGAACACACACATTATAAAATCAATAAGAAAACGGGAGCTCTAATTTGGGAGCCTGAATTAGGATCAGAAGCTCCTATATAAACATTGCGTACTCACGTCGCCATTTTGTATTGATTACTGCAGCTGTGCACTGGATTCGTTCACAAATGCAAATACAACTACAACTCACAAACACTTTAGAGTTAGGCTCCACCATCAGAATGTGTACTTAAACTTATAAAGATCACATGGATATTATTCAGTGAGTTGATTCACCAAAACTAACCTGTTATACAGGAGGGAAAAAGCACACAGGACGTTTCAATTGTTTACAGACTGGTCGCTCTCATCAGAATGACAAGACACTTCCGGTCTGCAGGTGATTGCATTCAATTGGGAAGAAACGCCCTACTGCCCCCTACAGACCAATGTGAATACTGATAAATGTGTAATGACAGCTCCAAAAACGAATTCAAACCACAAAATAAACTAAATAAATCAACACAAAAATGTGACACATTATGGCGTGGCCTCCAGCTCCGCCTGAAATTCGGGAGATTTTCGGGAGGAAATTTGTCCCGGGAGGTTTTCGGGAGAGGCGCTGAATTTCGGGAGTCTCCCGGAAAATCCGGGAGGGTTGGCAAGTATGTAGTTAGCCACATATCCTGCTTTTGCTAAGTTACGGTGAGGGGGGGAAAAAAAGCATTTTTCTGGTGCCAATAAAATGAAACAAATCTACTTTACGACACCAAAACAAAGTCCACGCGTTTCTACGATCTTTAAGAATTTGAGGTTATGTAATGTAAGCAATAGTGCTGACAGTAGCAGTGTGCCATATCAATTAGGACCGAGCATGAAATTGACCAAGTCTTTTCTGCCTGTGCACTTATAGAACAATAGATATTAAATAGCATTTCATATTATTTGATAATATTCGGGATATTTTTATTCGGCAATTCATTGTGAGAATTTAGTAGGAAAGCATACAAATGATTTTTTTTAAGTGGATATTTTGTCAACAAAAAGTGCTAAAAAGTATATATTTTTTCTTAAAAATGCCAAATCTGACAATAATTCCCAAGATGTTGATTTACAGTGTGTAGCACCGAGTATTATATTCCTTTTATTTTCACTCAATTGCAGCGAATAATTGGTTAAAACTTTATTACATACAGTGCAGGCCTTCTCCTCATTCAATGCGTTTTCTTTATTTTCATGACTATTTACATTGTAGATTGTCACTGAAGGCATCAAAACTATGAATGAACACATGTGGAGTTATGTACTTTAAGGTGAAATAACTTGACAACATGTTTTATATTCTAGTTTCTTCAAAATAGCCACCTTTTGATCTGATTACTGCTTTGCACACTCTTGGCATTCTCTGGATGAGCTCCAAGCACACCTGTGAAGTGAAAACCATTTCAGGTGACTACCTCTTGACGCTTGAAGATTGCATGCCTCCTTCTTTTATTTTGGCTTTCTTCCCCTACCTGACCACAGCTGCTTCCAGAGGGAAGTGGGTCGTAAACAACATTGCCTTTGGTTACCGAACAGTTCAAAAGAAGAGGTCGTAGAATAGTTCAAAAAGAGTTCCATAAAATAGTTCAAAGAGAGTTCGTAAAATACTTCAAAAAGAGTTCGTCTGGAAATTGGGCAGATCCTGCCATCTATCCGCTTTGAAGTCACAGTGGAGTTTTACGAGCCTTCCTCCTGGTAGGCCCCAAAGACAGCTCCCGTCCCCCTGCCAGGAACTCAATGTAATACAAAGCTTTTGTGATAATTTAGAAACAATTATTCCAACAAAAACTTGCAGCTCAATCAACAGAATTTTAAAGTAAAAAACCGTAGTAGTTTTTTTTCAATTTACAGTAATATGCTGTAAAGAACAACGTAACATTTATTGTCATTTTCATTAATATGATGGGTACTTTGCTGTAAAACATTTCAGGTGACTACCTCTTGAAGCTCATGGAGAGAATGCCAAGAGTGTGCAAAGCAGTAATCAGAGCAAAGGGTGGCTAATTTGAAGAAACTACAGGGTTTTCCGCAGCGCTTTGTTGTTAAGGCGGCCGCCTTAACAACAAAGAGCCACCGCCTAAACTAAAGTCTTAAAAAAACAAAAACGCTTATTTAAATTAAGTCATTAATTTGACTTAGTCATTATTTTGTATTAGTAAGTCAATATTTACTAAGTCAAAATAACTTCACAGGTGTGCTTGGAGCAGGTAACTAGGACTGTTTTGTTTTTACTTTATGGGAAAAATATCGAGATATATATCGTATATCATACTAAGTCATTATTTTGTATTAGTAAGTCAATATTTACTAAGTCAAAATAATGACTAAGTCAAATTAATGACTTAATTTAAATAAGCGTTTTTGTTTTTTTAAGACTTTAGTTTAGGCGGTGGCTCTTTGTTGTTAAGGCGGCCGCCTTAACAACAAAGCGCTGCGGGAAACCCTGTAGTTTCTTCAAAATAGCCACCCTTTGCTCTGATTACTGCTTTGCACACTCTTGGCATTCTCTCGATGAGCTTCAAGAGGTAGTCACCTGAAATGGTTTTCACTTCACAGGTGTGCTTGGAGCAGGTAACTAGGACTGTTTTGTTTTTACTTTATGGGAAAAATATCGAGATATATATCGTACTTAGTCATTATTTTGTATTAGTAAGTCAATATTTACTAAGTCAAAATAATGACTAAGTACGATATACGATATATATCTCGATATTTTTCCCATAAAGTAAAAACAAAACAGTCCTAGTTACCTGAGATACTAAGTATGTCATTATTTTGACTTAGTAAATATTGACTTACTAAGACAAAATAATGACATACTTAGTATCTCAGGTAACTAGTTAGTCATTATTTTGACTTAGTAAATATTGACTTACTAAGACAAAATAATGACATACTTAGTATCTCAGGTAACTAGGACTGTTGTGTTTTTACTTTACGGGATGGTTATACGAAGTGTATGGTTATACTAAGTATGTCAATATTTTGACTTAGTAAATATTGACTTACTAACACAAAATAATGACATACTTAGTATCTCAGGTAAATAGGACTGTTGTGTTTTTACTTTACAGGAAAAATATTGAGATATATATCATATATTGCCATTCAGCATACTGAGCGGAAAACACAACCAAAAATTGTAGGCTTCTTCACGCGACGAAGCCGGCCTACTTCACCACAGTCTGTAGTCTCTTGCCCCCCCCACCCCCCACCCCCCACCCCCAAGGCAGCGATGACATGGAGACGTGATGGTGGCGACAGGCCAAATTACACTGATCCTTACACCCACCCAGCCCCTTCCCCCTATTTTTTGTTAAGCACATAACTCCACATGTGTTCATTCATAGTTCTGATGCCTTCAGTGACAATTTGCAAAGTAAATAGTCATGAAAATAAAGAAAACACATTGAATGAGGAGAAGGTGTGTCCAAACTTTTGGCCTGAACTGTATATTGTCTTTATTATAATTTGATTTGGTTAAGAAACAAAGCATTGATTTTCTGCACTGGGTTGATTTATTGATAATAATCCGTGCTGTGCATCATAATACTCAGCTACTGTATTTAAACACTGATGTGATATTTTTACCACTAGGTGGCGCTACTACAGTACCTGTATGGAATATCAGAACATTTTCATAAGGACAAACCTATCTCGATGTCAGGAGGGATACATAGTGGTCGTTTTTTTGTACAGAATGCTACTAAATTCTCACATTCCATTTCCTCCATTCCCATTTGCCTGAAGCCAATCCACACATTCCATCCTCCCCAACAGTGTAAATATCGTCTCTAAGCTCCTCCCCCCGTGTACATAATGACATCACCTGTCATATAGCTTTACTTGTGGATATTATACATATATGATAAATATATATATGACTTTGTTTCCTTGTCCATACATGTTAATAATGGATAGAGTGTTAGAGAATGAATGTAAGAAATGAATATTAGTCTAGACGACGTATATCCATCAGAAATTGGAAGATAATATGAATATTGCATTCCTCTTTGTTGAATTGTGTGTTGGGATGAGTCACTTTTGTTGTGGTGGAGAACCTCGCCTACTGCGTGCATCTTGAAAGGTGATTGGATTGAGTTGGAAGGTGCTGAGGGAACATTTGCCCTGACAATGTGTGTACTGTGTCACGTCAGAGCCATTCTCATAGTAATCCTTCTTTCTATTGTTTGGATATCTCAAAGAACAAGTACTTTAGATACTAATTAATTCACTTTATTTGCTGTAATGGAGGTGATTACCAGTACCTTAGTGGAGCGGCTCCACACGGTGTATAGAGACTAGGGGTGGAAAGTTTCCGGTAAATTTCCGGGAATTTACCACGGGAAGTTAAGCTCGGGAAGTTTGGAAATATTGACCATTTTGGGATTATTCAAAGTTGGACACCGTCCATAGGAATTAATGGGAATATATGGGAATTAATGGGAATTAATGGAAATATATGGGAATTAATGGGAATATATGGGAGTTAATGGGAATATATGGGAATTAATTTGAATATATGGGAATTAATGGGAATATATGGGAATTAATGGGAATATATGGGAATTAATGGGAATATATGGGAATATATAAGAATTAATGGGAATATATGGGAATTAATGGGAATTAATTTGAATATATGGGAATTAATGGGAATATATGGGAATTAATGGGAATATATGGGAATATATAAGAATTAATGGGAATATATGGGAATTAATGGGAATTAATGGGAATATGTGGGAATTAATGGTAATATATGGGAATTAATGGGAATATATGGGAATTAATGGGAATATATGGGAATTAATGGTAATATATGGGAATTAATGGGAATATATGGGAATATGTGGGAATTAATGGGAATATATGGGAATTAATGGGAATATATGGGAATTAATGGGAATATGTGGGAATATATGGGAATTAATGGGAATATGTGGGAATTAATGGGAATTAATGGGAATATATGGGAATTAATGGGAATTAATGGGAATATGTGGGAATATATGGGAATTAATGGGAATTAATGGGAATATATGGGAATTAATGGGAATATATGGGAATTAATGGGAATATATGGGAATTAATGGGAATATGTGGGAATTAATGGGAATATATGGGAATTAATGGGAATATATGGGAATATATGGGAATTAATAGGAATATATGGGAATTAATGGGAATATATGGGAATTAATGGGAATATGTGGGAATATATGGGAATTAATGGGAATATGTGGGAATTAATGGGAATATATGGGAATTAATGGGAATATATGGGAATTAATGGGAATATGTGGGAATATATGGGAATTAATGGGAATTAATGGGAATATATGGGAATATAGGAATAAATGGAAATACATGGGAATACATGGGAATATATGGGAATTAATAGGAATATATGGGAATATATGGGAATTACTGGGAATATATGGGAATTAATGGGAATATGTGGGAATATATGGGAATTAATGGGAATATGTGGGAATTAATGGGAATATATGGGAATTAATGGGAATATGTGGGAATATATGGGAATTAATGGGAATATATGGGAATTAATGGGAATATATGGGAATTAATGGGAATATATGGGAATTAATGGGAATAAATGAGAATATATGGGAATTAATAGGAATATATGGGAATTACTGGGAATATATGGGAATTAATGGGGAATTACAATAATGATATATTATTGTCTATATGCTGCTGCATCTTTGTGGCATTTCTGTCGTAGCTCTTAGCACAGTATTTGCAAATGTTCACAGCCTTGTGTGTAGCATGCTGGGAATTATCTGGGCAGGTGATGGAAGAATGCACTGCACATGTGATGGAGGAATGCACAGTGCAGGGTTGAAATTCAACTGAATTTGCATTAAATCAGATTGTTTTAAATAATAATCATGCTGCGAGATCTAGCATGTTGCATTCAATGTTTATTCCCATTAATTCCCATGGAAAGTTTCCAACTTTGCAACCCTAATAGAGACACTTGATTAGTGGCGAGCTTGTTAGCTGGTGGATTTAAAATAAGTGTTGTCAATGGCCATCACAAAAGCCCTACGGTTAATGTGTGAATCACTTTGGTTATAAAATGTCTTCTCCAATGACTTAAAAGGCATGAAAAAAGGAACATCATTGGTACACTATATTGTCAAAAGTATTTGGCCACCTGCCTTGACTCACATATGAACTTGGAGTGCCATCCCATTCCTAACCCATAGGGTTCAATATGCTATTACAGCTTCAACTCTTCTGGGAAGGCCGTCCACAAGGTTGCGGAGTGTGTTTATAGGAATTTTCCACCATTCTTCCCAAAAGCGCATCGGTGAGGTCACACGCTGATGTTGGTGGAGAAGGCCTGGCTCTCAGTCTCCGTTCTAATTCATCCCAAAAGGTGTTCTATCGGGTTCAGGTCAGGACTCTGTGCAGGCCAGTCAAGTTCATCCACACCAGACTCTTGTCATTCATATCTTTTATGGACCTTGCTTTGTGCAATGGTGCATAGTCATGTTGGAAGAGGAAGGGTGCTCGCTCCAAACTGTTCCCACAAGGTTGGGAGCGTGGAATTGTCCAAAATATTTTGGTGTCCTGGAGCATTCAAAGTGGATTTCACTGGAACTAACTCCTCAAAAAGCATAATTCCTCCTCCACCAAATTTCACACTCGGCACAATGCCGTTCTGAAATGTAGCGTTTTCCTGGCAACCTCCAAACCCAGACTGGTCCATCAATCAATCAATCAATGTTTATTTATATAGCCCTAAATCACAAGTGTCTCAAAGGGCTGCACAAGCCACAACGACATCCTCGGTACAAAGCCCACATAAGGGCAAGGAAAAACTCACCCCAGTGGGACGTCGATTGTGAATGGCTATGAGAAACCATCAGATTGCCAGATGGAAAAGTGTGATTCATCAGTCCAGAGGAGGAGTCTCCACTGTTCTAGAGTCCAGTGGCGACGTGCTTTACACCACTGCATCCGACGCTTTGCATTGGACTTGGTGATGTATGGCTTAGACACGGCTGCACGGCCATGGAAGCCCATTCCGTGAAGCTCTCTGCGTACTGCACGTGGGCTAAATGGAAGGTCACATGAAGTTTGGAGCTCTGATTGTGCAGAAAGTCTTTGCACTATGCTGACCCCTCTCTGTCAGTTCACGTGGCCTACCACTTGGTTGCTGTTGTTCCCAAAACTCTTCACTTTTCTTATCATAAAGTTGATTTTGGAATATTTAGGAGCGAGGGGATTTCACGACTGTATTTGTTGCACAGGTGGCTGGAAATCACTGAGAGCGGCCCATTCTTTCACAAATGTTTGTAGAAACAGTCTCCGTGCCTAAGTGCTTGATTGCACACACCTGTGATTAGGACACCTGATTCTCATCATTTGGATGGGTGGCCAAATACTTTTGGACAATGACGAGGTGTGACAGATTATTGTGTCGTTTTTTGGGGGGGTGAAATGTGCCTCCAGCACTATTTTGGGTGAGGTGAAAGGACGCTGGCAGATGTCCTCTGTGTGACAAGAAGGACCAGACTTGTGTGTGTCGTTGTGGCTCAGGCTTTGTAAAAGCTGCTTGGTTGTAGATGTTTGTGCGTGCGAGTGGCCCCCTCCCTCGTGTCGTCGTTTGGCCCCGCAAAAAGAAAGAAAAGCACAGCGTCCTCTCAGGGTGGGGAAAGTTACTCTTGAGAATCTTTGTTGCCTCGCTTGCTCCGCTCGTCAAGCAGGGGAGGGAATGTGTGAGCAGTGAACAATCAGCAATATCAACCTCCTTCTGTTGCATGTAGGAGACTTTGTAGCCTCCTGTCCTTTGTTCTTCTCGTGCTACTTTTACTCTTACAGTGCAGTCTATGCAACTTTACTGCACGTGCAGCAGAAAGTCCTCCGTCTTTGTCCTGGTGTTCATGGCCCAAACCTGCCTGCTGATCTTGTGCTCCTAATAGTTTTATCACTTCATTCTACAAAGGATGGCAAAATAAAAGACAAATGTGAACGTCAGCGTGTCGACTTGCTTGATTGGACAAAATACATGTTGATATTGTGTGTGTGTGTGTGTGTGTGTGTGTGTGTGTGTGTGTGTGTGTGTGTGTGTGTGTGTGTGTTCATACTTGCCAACCCTCCCGGATTTTCCGGGAGACTCCCGAAATTCAGCACCTCTCCCGAAAACCTCCCGGGACAAATTTTCTGTTTTTATATTGTTTTACTTTCTTTTTTATTCAAGAAAATGTTTTTAATTTATTTATCTTATTTTATCTTATAAAGATGTTTTTTAAAGTACCTTATCTTCACCATACCTGGTTGTCCAAATTAGGCATAATGTGTTTAATTCCACGACTGTGTCAAGACTTGGTCCTGGGTGTTTGCTTTTCCGGGATGCAACGGAAAGTTGGCTCGGGCAAGACGGGAATGTAAGTACATCATTTATTTTATAATTACTAAAACAAAAAGAAGTAAACAAAAAGGCGCGCACAATGGCGGAGAACAAACTATGAAACCAAAAAGACTATAAACATGGAACAAAAACTTACTGTAAGCTGTAAGTTTTTGCTGTCATCCAGCATTCTGTTTTTGTTTACTTTGTAGCCAGTTCAGTTTTACTTTTGTTTTACTTAGCCATCCCTATGCTTCAGTGCCTTTTCCTAGCGGGACTTGCCTTTTGTTCATTTTTGGTTTAAGCGTTACATACCTTTTTACATACCAAAAAAAGGTTGAAAAACACCTCACTAGACAACGGCACAGGAAACTACTGTAGTAAGGAATGAAACCAAAGATCAAAACCTTTTTTTTAGGGCTATAGGATTTTTTGACCTATAAATAAGCCCGCAGCATTTCCACACACAACCAGTCACACCATCTTTTTGAGCCTTAAATCCGTCTCCGCTCTACACGCTGTAAGTTTTTGCTGTCGTCCAGCATTCTGTTTTTGTTTACTTTGTAGCCAGTTCAGTTTTACTTTTGTTTTGCATAGCCATCCCTATGCTTCAGTGCCTTTTCCTAGCGGGACTTGCCTTTTGTTCATTTTTGGTTTAAGCGTTACATTCCTTTTTACATACCAAAAAAGGTTGAAAAACGCTGCACTAGACAACGGCACATTATTACAATTATTGATTTGCAAAAAAATATTGTTTTGGACCAATTAGGTGAAGTTGCATAATTACCCACGGCAAACCAGACAATATCTCACTAGTGTGCCGCGGCACAGTGGTTGAAAGACACTGATATAGAACAGCCACATATAATAACAATAATGAACATACTCATTGTCATCTTATGTAACTTGTTTTATATAATATTTATATTTGCAGGGGGATGTTTTTTTGTTATTTAGACTAAGTTGTCATTCTGTTATAAATTCTATGAATTAGTACCATGACATTATTTTGAGGATTGTTTACACTTTACACTATTTTTGGTTTAAGCATTAGACGGTTCTAAAATTAGTACCATGACATTATTTTGAGGATTGTTTACACTTTGTCCAACGGGCTAATTAATGCATTAATGAACAT
>NC_084579.2:7835532-7918032 GCF_033978685.3 Nerophis lumbriciformis | reverse complement strand
AGTTGATTTTACGGTAAAATCTACTGTCAATTTTACAGTCTACCATTTGATTGATCATTTGTTTTGAAATCATAAATCAAGCAGATATTTAAGTACAGTATTTATCTTTATTTTAAAAAATATATAATTTGGAATACATGATAATATAATATTTAGATTTTGATAATATTGAATTTTAAAAGATGTGCAATTGCATGCAGTACATGATTTTTAATGTCAAAAGTGAAAGAACAAATATATTTAGTAAGAAAAGATGAAGCATTTTATTAATGCATTTTATTTCCAGGCTTTCGCGGGCCACATAAAATAATGTGGCGGGCCAGATTTGGCCCCCGGGCCTTGAGTTTGACACATGTGCTTTACATTCTGAATACATTGATGGCAAACTGAAGCCAAGCAATTAAGAATGTATGGAAAAGACTAATGTAGTTATTTTTGTGTGAAGTGGAGGAATAACCAAACATGATGACAGTGTTTCCTCCATTAATGCCCAAAAAATACCCACTTTAAGTGAAATCCATGATTTTTTTTTACGTGTTTTTATTCATTACATATTTTTTCCGTATAAACTGTTTTTTCATATACAGGATTATTATGTTTTTTTTGTTTACAGTACTGTACAGTGTATGTTATTTAGTTTGGTATATATGTTTTAAGTGTGTAAAACCCCTAACCACACACTTTATCAACTTTTCTCAGACAGGCATTAATATTTTCTCACATTTCTCTCCTTTAAACACCCTCAAAGTTCAAACCTTTGTGAATAAAAAAAAACCAAGTACAGGACACTACTGTAGTAAGGAATGAAACCAAAGATAAAAACCTGTTGTTTAGGGCTTTAGGATTGTTTGACCTATAAATAAGCCCGCAGCATTTCCACACACAACCAGTCACACCAACTTTTTGAGCCTTAAATCCTGCACTTTTGGCTTCGTCCTGCATTATAAAGGTGCGAGAGGGCATTAGTGTCCAAAAATAATCCTGTCTCATCCATATTAACAACTTGTTCAGGATTATATTCCCCCACCACAGTATACATTCTGTACCGAACAGGACACATGGCATGAAGACGATTGATTGACAAATGGTCTACAGTCCTTTAGCCAATCAGGACGCAAAAACACAGTGCGCATTCATACGCTGTAAAGAATTACGCACACAAAAAAAAAAGGCTGTGTAAAGTGAACCGTGTTGTAGCGAGGGAGCACTGTGTTTATTTATTGAAATAAGAGTTTACATTATGTGACACCAAAGAAGCTAATATTGTAAAACACTCCTTTCTAAATATAAGAGGTTTATGGTATGTAACATAACTATATATATATATATATATATATATATATATATATATATATATATATATATATATATATTGAAAAGGACTTTTTCATGACTTATTTAAATACTATTTGTTTATGCCAGGGGTGTCAAACCTGTATTCAATGAGGGCCACATCGCAGTAATGGCTGCCATCAGAGGGCCGCTTTTTTTTAAATTAATTAAAATGATGCATGTGATTAATCAAAATTCAGATTAAACACAATATTCATATAAAAAAATTTAAAAAAAATAAATATCATTTGACAGCATTGGTATAAATGTGTAAAGTGAAAGTACCAATGATTGTCACACACACACTAGGTGTGGCGAAATTATTCTCTGCATTTGACCCATCACCCTTGATCACCCCCTGGGAGGTGAGGGGAGCAGTGAGCAGCAGCGGATGGCCACGCCCGGGAATAATTTTTGGTGATTTAACCCCCAATTCCATTATTAATAATAATAATATTATTATTAAAATAATACTATTAATATAATTATTATTAATAATAATAATAATAATAATATTTTAATAATAATACTATTATTAATAATATTATTGTAATAATAATACTATTAATATTATTAACAATTTTTTTTTTAAATATTATTTTAATAATAATAGTAATACTATTATTATTATTTTAATAATAATACTACTGTTAATATTATTAATAATAATAATATTTGTATTATTATTAATAATAATATTATTAAAATAATACTATTAATATAATTATTATTAATAATAATAATATTATTTTAATAATAATACCATTATTAATAATATTTTAATAACAATACTATTGTTAATATTATTAACAATATTTTTTTTAAATATTATTTTAATAATAATAATACTATTATTATTATTATTTTAATAATAATACTACTGTTAATATTATTTTTTTGTCTGGTAATACCACTGCTGTCCTGAGGGGGCAGTAGCGAGAGGAAGAGCGCCTTGTTTTAATTAGGAGAAGAAATGGAAAAAGAGATGTCAACTTTATGTCCCAATAAATGGAGACAAAAACAAGTTTGTCCTCCATATTAGGAAGAAAGGACTTTCAGGATGACTTCTACGTCTTTGTGAGCGTAGACAGGGGGTCATGTGATGTGTCCTACTCTTTGGTCTATGTTGAGAAGGTCAGCTTTACAGATGTCATGTGAGATAGTGACACACATTAAATTTAAAGTACCAATGATTGTCACACACACACTAGATGTGGTGAAATTATTCTCTGCATTTGACCCAACACCCTTGATCACCCCCTGGGAGGTGAGGGGAGCATTGAGCAGCAGCGGATGGCCACGCCCGGGAATAATTTTCTGGTGATTTAACCCCCAATTCCAAGCCTTGATGCTGAGTGCCAAGCAGGGAGGTAATGGCTCCCATTTTTATAGTCTTTGGTATGACTCGGCCGGGGGTTTGAACTCACGACCTACCCATCGTCAGGGCGGACACTCTAACCACTAGGCCACTGAGTAGGTTAGTTGAATTTCCCCCAGAGTGTTTCTGGAAATAAGGGTATTTTCCACATTTCTGCACTTTTATTGTCCTGCCATTCCTTGGCCGAGACTCGCCTCACATGAGCTAACAATCTCCCAGGACCAGCATATGGAAAAGATATATTAGGATTTATTGTTGTCATCCCAACTCCTTCCTCAAATAGTCAACGTCACCTCCAATAGACGCCGCGCCACACCCGTGTGTTCTCTTGATTTATGTCGCACCTGCTCTGCCAGAGAATAAGAAGACATAGCAGGAGACGTCGGTGACAAACTTTGGGGCGTGCACCTTCCCTCTTCAGCCGCCAGATGGCAGTAGAGTGTTGAATATCTTAAACTGTGTTTTTGTGGCAATTTCAACTTTGACCACAGCGTGTAGAGTGGCGCTTTCCATCATTTTCAGCAGGCCGCATTGAAAAATTATTACAAGTGGGGCCATCCCTTCCTGACAATTTAAATATGGACACTATATGTACATTTTATGGATATACTTTATTTAATTTTATTCAGCCAGCCATTTATTATTTAGACAAATATATTTAGTAGGGGTGTCAAAAAAAATAAAAATAAATTCAAATGAATTGCGATTCTTACTTGCAGTGATTCTTATCAAAAATCGATAAAAAAAACAAAAAACAGTTAAAAGGGGATTCATATGACCCCATTTATCGTCGTTTACCTGACACACGGAACGTGACAAACTTTGGGGCATGCTCCATCCACCTAAGCCGCCAGATGGCAGTAGAGTGTTGAATATCTTAAACTGTGTTTTTGTGGCAATTTCAACTTTGACCACAGCGTGTAGAGTGGCGCTTTCCATCATTTTCAGCAGGCCGCATTGAAAAATTATTACAAGTGGGGCCATATTAATCCCTTCCTGACAATTTAAAAATGGACACTATATGTACATTTTATGGATAGACTTTATTTAATTTTATTCAGCAACAATTATTTTAGCCAGCCATTTATTATTTAGACAAATATATTTAGTAGGGGTGTCAAAAAAAATACAAATAAATTCAAATGAATTGCGATTCTTACTTGCAACGATTCTTATCAAAAATCGATTAAAAAAAAAAAGTTAAAAGGGGATTCATATGACCCCATTTATCGTCGTTTACCTGACACACGGAACGTGACAAACTTGGGGTGTGCACCATCCACTTTAGCCGCCAGATGGCTGTAGAGTGTTGAATATCTCAAACTGCGTTTTTGTGGCAATTCCAACTTTGACCAAGGTGTCAGGTGCTATGTAGAGTGGCGCTTTCCGTCATTTTCAGCAGACCGCATTGAAAAATGATTACAAGTGAGATCCACCCAGGAATGGGGCCATATTCATCCCTTCCTGATTGTAGGCAATTTAAATATGGACACTATATGTACATTTTATGGATATACTTTATTTTATTTTATTCAGCAACAATTATTTTAGTCAGCCATTCATTATTTAGACAAATATATTTAGTAGGGCTGTCAAAAAAAAAACATTCAAATGAATTGCGATTCTTATTTGCAACAATTCTTATCAAAAATCGATTTTTTTTTTGATTTTTTTAATACATTTTTTTAAAACAGTTGGAGAGGGATTCATACAGCCCCCATTCATTGTTGTTTACCCGACACATGGAACGTGACACACTTGGGGTGTGCTCCATCCACTTGAGCTGCCAGATGGCAGTAGAGTGTGTGGAATATCTCAAACTGCGTTTTGTGGCAATTCCAACTTTGACCACAGCATCAGGTGCTATGTAGAGTGGCGCTTTCCATCATTTTCAGCAGACCGCATTGACAAATTATTACAAGCAAGATCCACCCAGGAATGGGGCCACATTAATACCATCTAATTTAAATATGGACACTATATTTACATTTATTTTGTGATACTTGTACCGCGATATTCAGCGACAATTATTTCAGCCAGCCTTTTATTATTTACACAAATATATTTAGTAAAGGTGTCAAAAAAATAAATTGCGATTCTTATTTGCAACAATTCTTATCAAGAATCAATTAAAAAACTTTATTTTTTTATTTTACACTTGGAAGGGGATATGGTCCCATTCATCGCCGTTTACCGGACACACGAAACGTGACAAACTTGGGACGTGCACCTTCCACTTCAGCCACCAGATGGCAGTAGAGTGTGGAATATCTCAAACTGCGTTTTGTGGCAATTCCAACTTTGACCACAGCATCTATGTAGAGTGGCGCTTTCTGTCATTTTCAACAGACCGCATTGAAAAATGATTACACCCAGGAATTGGGCTATATTAATCCCATCTAATTTAAATATGGACACTATATTTACGTTTATTTAGCGACACTTGTACCGCTATATTCAGCGACAATTATTTTAGCCAGCCTTTCATTATTTACACAAATATATTTAGTAAAGGTGTCAAAAAAATATATTTTTCAAATGAATTGCGATTCTTATTTGCTACGATTCTTATCAAAAATCTTTTTTTTTTTTTTTTTTAAATCCACCCTCTCCAGCCACTCGGATGATACATATTGTTGATGTAGAGATGATGATATCTGCTGTACAGATTTACTTTAGAAGTGTTGCTTTATTAGGGCCCGCATGGCCCATTGCATAAGGACTCCCACAGGGTGTCCTTATGCAATGGGACATAAGGACCTATTGAATTTGTAAGGTTTTATTATTATTCTTTCTTATTCCGCAGCTTTGCACGGTACTTTGACCCCCTTAACATGCTTCAAAACTCACCAAATTTGACGCACACATAAATAAACTCGAACAAAACTCTTTGGTAAAAAAACCAAACCCCAAAACTCAAAATTGCGCTCTAGCGCCCCCTACAAAGTAAACTTTTTCTAACTCCCAGTACGAATGTCGTAGAGACATGAAACAAAAACCTCTATGTAGGTCTCACTTAGACTTAAATTTTCCATCCATCCATTTTCTACCGCTTATTCCCTTTGGGGTCGCGGGGGGCGCTGGAGCCTATCTCAGCTACAATCGGGCGGAAGGCGGGGTACACCCTGGACAAGTCGCCACCTCATCGACTTAAATTTTATTAATTTATTTCCTCGGCCACAAATCTACAGGAAGTTTGCTATTCCCCCTTCAACACTAAATTTTAGTAAAATCAGTCACTTTTGCCTTTTTGAGCTTTAATTTGACCCCCTTAACATGCTTCAAAACTCACCAAACTGAACGCACACATCAGGACTGGCAAACATTGCGATCTACAAAAAAAAACCTAACCCCAAATCTCAAAATTGAGCTCTAGAGCACTTTTTGAATAAAACCGAGAAAAAACTGCTCCTCGGAAGAAACAAATGACAAAACTGCCTGTAACTCCCACTGGGAAGGTCGGAGAGACATGAAACTAGAACCTTTCCGTAGGTCTCACTTAGACCTACATTTCATAAATTGACAACCCCCAGCAAAAATCTACAGGAAGTTTGCTATTCCCCCTTCAACACAACATTTTTGTAAAAACCGGTCACCTTCCTTCAAAAACTATCTCCTCTGAGCGCGTTTGTCGTTTCGGCTTCAAACTAACACAGGAGAGAGATTGAACCCTTGTGATTAAAACTACAGAAGCGCGTTTTTATAACTGCTCCGGTTTTGATTTTATGAGCCTTCAAAGAACCGCTGCGCTGATGTTTTTTTAAGATGGCTGCTTAAAAACAGGAAGCACCAACATGCCCACACAATGCAGACAAGGTAGGTACACTAGACAAAAGTATTGGGACACTTGGGACTAAAACTTGACAAAAGTATTTGGACACTTAGGACTAGCACCTGCCAAATACGCGGGCCCGACCAACGCTGCTTGCAGCTTTAATTTGTATTTGACTTTATTAAATTTTTGAGTAGAATTGTATTCAACAAAACCAGTTTTCTTTTAAGTAATATAAACATTTATTAAATGATATTGTATGGAGGAATGTAGTGAACCATATTAGTGGCACCCAAAAGTATGGATTTTGAATGGAATTGTTACCGCCAAGAATGGAGTGGAATGGTGAGGTGGCCAAAGATGAACAGTCTTAATAATACACATCCAAAAACACAAAAAGAAACCGCAAAAGTTAGAAAAAGAGCAAAAAATACTAATAATATTATTAATGTTATTAGCATTTAAAAGAAATGAGCACCACAAATGTGGGAAACGTCCAGTAGACACTTGCCTGTGAAACAAGTGTTTGCATCTCATGACTTCTACTGGAAATGAACTCTTAATGTCCACACATCAAGCATGACATCTGTAAAGCTGACTTTTTTTTTTAATGGCGTTTGAAGAGAATAAACTGCTGGGGGAAAAAAAAACAGTTGAAACCAAAAATATTTCTATGATGTTTTCGTCCTGTCTTGTTTTCATTAGTGGAATTTAGACGTTTCCAGGGTGTTGCGCAACATCTTTCCCAAATGGAACAACAGGGATGAGTTGCTACCCAAAAGGAGGGACAAACTTTGCTAAAAAACATTCCTCTGTTGTTTTTGGCAACATTATTTTGCAAACTGACAGGATTTTTTTGTTGACAAAAGCACAACACACTTCTATTTTAGTATTTGATTGACAAATAATGCTTACTTCATCAACCAATCACTGCTAACCATTCATGTTTTCTCAAAGCCTCCATGGGATTTTCCAATCCTGACAAACCTCAAAAATGTTTTGGACGTCAGCCTCGCTCGCACGCTGCAAATGAGGTGACAAACTTTTTTTTTCTTTTGACAGTTTGGAAGATGAATGTGCTGCTGCCTCTCTGGCTTCCTTCAGCACAGCTGGCCTCCATATTATTATTGTTATTATTATAATAATAATACTATTATTAGTATAAATATTATTATTATTAATATTATTATTAGTAATAATAATATTAATAATAGTATTATTATTAAAATAATAATATTGATATTATTAATAAAAATTATAATAATAGTATTATTTTAATAATAATACTAGTATCATTATTAATATTATTTTTATTAATAATATAATTATTATTAAAATAATACTATTATTATAATTGTTATTAATAATAATTAATATTATTTTAATAATAATACTATTATTATTAATAATATTATTTTAATAATAATAATATTATTATTAATAATATTATTTTAATAATAATACTATTGTTAATATTATTATTATTAATATTATTAGTAATAATAATATCAATAATATTATTATTATTAAAATAATATTAATATTATTATTAATAACAATTATAATAATAGTATTATTTTAATAATAATAATACTAGTATCATTATTAATATTATTAATAATAATATTATTGTTATTAAAATAATACTATTATTATAATTATTATTAATAATAATTAATATTATTTTAATAATAATACTATTATTATTAATAATATTATTTTAATAATAATACTATTGTTAATATTATTATTATTAATATCATTATTAGTAATAATAATATTAATAATAGTATTATTATTAAAATAGTAATATTAATATTATTATTAATAACAATTATAATAGTATTATTTTAATAATAATACTAGTATTATTAATATTATTATTAATAATAATAAAATTATTATTATTAAAATAATACTATTATAATTATTATTAATAATAATAATATTATTTTAATAATAATACTATTATTATTAATAATATTTTAATAATAATATTATTTTAATAATAATACTATTGTTAATATTATTAACAATATTTTTTTTAAATATTATTTTAATAATAATAGTAACACTATTATTATTATTATTTTAATAATAATACTACTGTTAATATTATTAATAATAATAATATTTTTATTATTATTGTAATTATAATTATTGTTATCCACACTTTAAAACACCCTTGTGTTGTGTTGAACAGGTCATTTTGTAGCAAAGAGCATTGAGGTTGCACTCACACCAACACACACAGTCCTGCTTCAGACACAAAGTGGGTGGAGTTTGTCATACAGCAGCCAACCACTAGGGGGCGGCAAAGCACATGTTAAGTCTATTTACAACAAGGGTGTCCAAAGTGCTCTTTCTTTTTTGTCCTTCAGATGATTCTTCAAAGTAAATGCATGTATTAATACTGAGACGCATTAGTAGATATTACACTAATTTGCTTTGTCAGCTATAACATGAAGCTAAAATGTGTCAGCGTAGCCCCGCCTCCTTCAATTGTCCAGTAAAAAGTTTGGACACCCCTTATGAAAAGCGCGTATCACTCTTTTGTTTTTGTTTTGTTCCCTTTTTCTGCAACAACAAAAAATTCAAAATCACGATTTAACAATTTGTACTCTAAATTTGAACAGCCCAAACTTAGTAATGTTTGTAAATCTGCCAACATAATGTGCCACGAAAGACCGGCTAGCTTTTACAGTATACACATTGTGAACTTTGTGAAGTGAACTTTGCGCCTAGAACAATCCGGATGGTTCTTTTCCTCTTTGGTCCGGAGGACACGACGTCCACAGTTTCCAAAAACAATTTGAAATGTGGACTCGTCAGACCACAGAACACTTTTCCACTTTGCATCAGTCCATCTTAGATGAGCTCGGGCGCAGCGAAGCATTTCTGGGTGTTGTTGATAAATGGCTTTGGCTTTGCATAGTAAGAGTTTTAACTTGCACTTACAGATGTAGCGACAAACTGTAGTTACCGACAGTGGTTTTCTGAAGTGCTCCTGAGCCCATGTGGTGATATCCTTTACACACTGATGTCGCTTTTTGATGCAGTACAGCCTGAGGGATCGAAGGTCACGGGCATTGCCGCTTACGTGCAGTGATTTCTCCAGATTCTCTGAACCCTTTGATGATATTACGGACCGTAGATGGCGGAATCCCTAAATTCCTTGCAATAGCTGGTTGAGAAATGTTGTTCTTAAACAATTTGCTCACGCATTTGTTGACAAAGTGGTGACCCTCGCCCCGTTCCTTGTTTGTGAATGACTTGAGCATTTCATGGTAGCTGCTTTTATACCCAATCATGGCACCCACCTGT
This sequence comes from Nerophis lumbriciformis, assembly GCF_033978685.3. Classification (NCBI taxonomy): domain Eukaryota; kingdom Metazoa; phylum Chordata; class Actinopteri; order Syngnathiformes; family Syngnathidae; genus Nerophis; species Nerophis lumbriciformis. The sequence goes on along the minus strand of NC_084579.2, from coordinate 7,908,226 downwards.
TCCCAATTAGGATGTTCCAAATAAGTGTTTGATGAGCATTCCTCAACTTTCTCAGTCTTTCTTGCCACTTGTGCCAGCTTTTTTGAAACATGTTGCAGGCATCAAATTCCAAATGAGCTAATATTTGCAAAAAAAAACAAAGTTTTGTAGTTCGAACGTTAAATATCTTGTCTTTGCAGTCTATTGAATTGAATATAAGTTGAAAAGGATTTGCAAATCATTGTATTCTGTTTTTATTTACCATTTACACAACGTGACAACTTCACTGCTTTTGGCTTTTGTACATAACAATTGTGGTTAGCTTCTTTTTACACTTTTATGACGGAGAAACCTTCAATAAATTATAAGTTAGTATTTATTTTGATAATTAAAATCACAGTGGTTAGCTCCTTTTTACACTTAAGTGACGATGCACTTAACTAACATTGGAACTTTCACTAAATTAGACCGCAAGTATTTAGCTATTCATCATTTTGTTATACTGATACTATTAATTTTATTTTTTTTAAATGAGACTTTAAGTGTTAGAATAATTGTTTCTAAATTATCACAAAAACTTTGTGTTACATTGAGTGCCCGGTGAGAAGCAAAAGCTGTCTTTGAAACCTACCAAGAAGAAGGCTCGTAAAACTCCACTGTGTAGGGGGGGAAGCAACATGAAGGTGTTGTGTTTTCTTTCATGTATTGGAATCAAACAGAAAGATACTGTCTGACCCAAGTACTACAAAAGCGAAGAGGAAGCAGGACCAGACTCCCCTACGGGTGACCTCTTTTTGAACCTCCTTTTTCAACTGTTTTACGAACCTCTTTTTGGACTCTTTTACGACCTTTTCTGTGAACTGTTTACGACCTTTGTCCTTTAGAAACAGCTCTGGCCATGTGGTTAGGGAAGGTGCAATGTTTTGGCAGAGCGTGCTGAGACACTGTACAAGGGTACAGTGGCCAGGCGACTCTCCTCAATTGAGCCAAATTGAATTCTGTCTCTGTTTAATTCTTTGCTTCTTGTCTTGTTTAATAGATGTCATCAGCGTTTGAACCTGACATTAAGTTAGTATTTAATGGAGGTTTTGACATACTACCAGTTAGGGCTGCGAATCTTTGGGTGTCCCACGATTCGATTCAATATCGATTCTTGGGGTCACGATTTTTCCAATTCAACGTGATTCTCGATTCAAAAACAATATTTTTCCGATTCAAAAGGATTCTCTATTCATTCAATACATAGGATTTCAGCAGGATCTACCCCAGTCTGCTGACATGCAAGCAGAGTAGTAGATTTTTGTAAAAAGCTTTTATAATTGTAAAGGACAATGTTTTATCAACTGATTGCAATAATATAAATTTGTTTTAACTATTAAATGAACCAAAAATATGACTTATTTTATCTTTGTGAAAATATTGGACACAGTGTGTTGTCAAGCTTATGAGATGCGATGCAAGTGTAAGCCACTGTGACACTATTGTTCTTTTTTTTTTATAAATGTCTAATGATAATGTCAATGAGGGATTTTTAATCACTGCTATGTTGAAATTGTAACTAATATTGATACTGTTGTTGATAATATTCATTTTTGTTTCACTACTTTTGGATTGTTCTGTGTCGTGTTTGTGTCTCCTCTCAATTGCTCTGTTTATTGCAGTTCTGAGTGTTGCTGGGTCGGTTTTGGTTTTGGAATTGGATTGCATTGTTATGGTATTGCTGTGTATTGTTTTGTTGGATTGATTAATACAAAAAAAAAAAAAATTTTTTTTTTTTTTTAAATCTATTTTTGAAAAATGAGAATCGATACTGAATCGTACAACGTGAGAATCGCGATTTGAATTTGAATCGATTTTTTTCCCACACCCCTACTACCAGTACAGTGGGGAATTTCTTTTGACACTTTTGTGATGTGAAGGTTAAAAAATGAGACCTTATGTTGGTATGATGGAGGATTTAAAGGGGAACATTATCACCAGACCTATGTAAGCGTCAATATATACCTTGATGTTGCAGAAAGAAAGACCATATATTTTTTTAACCGATTTCCGAACTCTAAATGGGTGAATTTTGGCGAATTAAACGCCTTTCTAATATTCGCTCTCGGAGCGATGACGTCACATCGGGAAGCAATCCGCCATTTTCTCAAACACCGATTCAAATCAGCTCTGTTATTTTCCGTTTTTTCGACTGTTTTCCGTACCTTGGAGACATCATGCCTCGTCGGTGTGTTGTCGGAGGGTGTAACAACACCAACAGGGACGGATTCAAGTTGCACCAGTGGCCCAAAGATGCGAAAGTGGCAAGAAATTGGACGTTTGTTCCGCACACTTTACCGACGAAAGCTATGCTACGACAGAGATGGCAAGAATGTGTGGATATCCTGCGACACTCAAAGCAGATGCATTTCCAACGATAAAGTCAAAGAAATCTGCCGGCAGACCCCCATTGAATCTGCCGGAGTGTGTGAGCAATTCAGGGACAAAGGACCTCGCTAGCATGGCAAGCAATGGCGACAGTTTGTTCCCGCAGACGAGCAAGCTCGACCCTAGCTTCCCTGGCCTGCTGACATCAACTCCAAAACTGGACAGATCAGCTTTCAGGAAAAGAGCGCGGATGAGGGTATGTCTACAGAATATATTAATTGATGAAAATTGGGCTGTCTGCACTCTCAAAGTGCATGTTGTTGCCAAATGTATTTCATATGCTGTAAACCTAGTTCATAGTTGTTAGTTTCCTTTAATGCCAAACAAACACATACCAATCGTTGGTTAGAAGGCGATCGCCAAATTCGTCCTCGCTTTCTCCCGTGTCGCTGGCTGTCGTGTCGTTTTCGTCGGTTTCGCTTGCATACGGTTCAAACCGATATGGCTCAATAGCTTCAGTTTCTTCTTCAATTTCGTTTTCGCTACCTGCCTCCACACTACAACCATCCGTTTCAATACATGCGTAATCTGTTGAATCGCTTAAGCCGCTGAAATCCGAGTCTGAATCCGAGCTAATGTCGCTATAGCTTGCTGTTCTATGCGCCATGTTTGTTTGTGTTGGCTTCACTATGTGACGTCACAGGAAAATGGACGGGTGGTTAAAATCAGGCACTTTGAAGCTTTTTTTTAGGGATATTGCGTGATGGGTAAAATTAATAAGCCACTGGGAACTGATTTTTAATGGTTTTAACAATTCTGAAATTGTGATAATGTTCCCCTTTAAGGACTTTGTTACACTTGCATGCCAGTCAAAATGTGCTTTACAGTATAAGGCGGTTTGTAGTTTTGACACTGGAACGGACGTCTCCCATTATTAGGGCCCGCATGGCCCATTGCATAAGGACTCCCACAGGGAGTGGGAGTCCTTATGCAATGGGACATAAGGACCTATTGAATTTGTAAGGTTTTATTCTTTATTCTTTATTCTTCCGCCGCCACATTAAACTGTAATTTGACCCACTTAACATGCTTCAAAACTCACCATATTTGACCCACACATCAGGACCTGCGAAAATTGCCTTTTTAAAAAAAAAACGAACCACAAAACTCAAAATTGCGCTCTAGCGCCCCCTAGGAAAAAAAAAACTAGACTGCCTGTAACTCCCACTAGGAAGGTCGGAGAGACATGAAACAAAAACCTCTATGTAGGTCTGACTTAGACCTACATTTCGTAATAGTACATTCTCGGGCTAAAATCAACAGGAAGTTGGCAATTCCCCCTTCAAGACAAAAAAGTACTAAAAACAGTCACTTTTGCCTCTTTGAGCTGTAATTTGACCCCCTTAACATGCTTCAAAACTCACCAAACTGAACACACACATCAGGACTGGCAAAAATTGTGATCTAATGAAAAAACCTAACCCCAAATCTCAAAATTGTGCTCTAGCGCAATTTTTTAATAAAACGCACAAAAAACTGCTCCTCGGATGAAAAAACTGACAAAACTGCCTGGCCGGAGAGACATGAAACAAAAATCTCTATGTAGGTCTCACTTAGGCCTACATTTCATAAATTGACAACCCCCAGCAAAAATCAACAGGAAGTTTGCTATTCCCCCTTCAAAACAAAATGTTTGTAAAAAACGGTCACCTTTCTTCAAAATCTATCTCCTCTGAGTGCGTTTGTCGTTTCGGCTTCAAACTAACACAGGTGAGAGATTAAACCCTTGTGTATAAAATAACAGAACAGCGTTTTAATACCTGCTCCGGTTTTGATTTTATGACCCTTCAAAGACCCGCTGCGCTGATGCTGCTGCTGTTTTTTAAAGATGGCTGCTTAAAAGCAGGAAGCACCAGCGTGCCTACACAATGCAGACAAGGTAGGTACACTAGACAAAAGTATTCGGACACTTATGACTACCACCGGACAAAAGTATTGGGACACTTAGGCCGAAAACTGGACAAAAGTATTGGGACACTTAGGCCGAAAACTGGACAAAAGTATTGGGACACTTGGGACTACAACTTGCCAAAAGTATTGGGACACTTGGGACTACAACTTGCCAAAAGTATTGGGACACTTGGGACTACAACTTGCCAAAAGTATTGGGACACTTATGACTACCACTGGACAAAAGTATTGGGACACTTATGACTACCACCGGACAAAAGTATTGGGACACTTAGGCCGAAAACTGGACAAAAGTATTGGGACACTTAGGCCGAAAACTGGACAAAAGTATTGGGACACTTGGGACTACAACTTGCCAAAAGTATTGGGACACTTGGGACTAAAACTGGACAAAAGTATTGGGACATTTAGGACTAGCACCTGCCAAATACGCGGGCCCGACCAACGCTGCTTGCAGCTTTAATTCTGATTGGACCTGCTATTAGTTGCTTTTCATTGGACAGCGAAGTTTTGGAAGGAAGTTCATTGCACATCAGCCCCTATTTAAAACAAACAAACAAAAAAAAAAAGAATCCAACTTAACTGTTCAGGAGTTCTTTAGCATCAGTAGTCGTCCTGATTGGGGCGTGGCGGTGGGCGGGACGGAGGCGGGGCTCTGCAAGGAGGCGGGCCCTGAGGCGGGGGCGGCAGGGAGCCGGTGGGCGACGGGGGAGCGGAGAGGCGCCTGGCGTTGTTGAGGGGCGGCGGGGGCTCGTGCGGCAACGGAGGCAGCGTGGAGGTGGGCGACGGCGGCAAGGGGAAGGCGTCGTCCGAGGTGGGGCACTGCCCGCCGTGGGGCAGGGTGTAGATGGGCGTGGAGGGGTGCTTGTAGATGGGGTAGCGAGGGGCCGGGTAGGCCTTAGTCCGGGTGAAGTTGATGCACTTTCCCTTGAAGAAGAAGACAATCATTAATGAGACAAGAAGCAGCTGCTGTCTGACTTTCTTGGAGTGTCTTCAACAACTGGCAGCTCTCAGCAGATGGAAAGCTGCAGTACGTAAAAGTGAGTGAGTGTCAAGGAGGAAAAGCACATTCCTGCCCAGCCCGCCATCCTGACGCTGGAACCTGGAGGAGGTAGTTTTTTTTAAATGACTTCTGCAGACACCAGTCTCCTGAGGACATTATGATGAATCTATTGTGTTCCTGCTAAATACAATACGACTTGTTTTACTGAGGGGACTGAAAAGTCAAAGCATGCAAGGGCTATTTAAACTTGTTTTTAATTAAAAACAGACATTGTTTACATTTAAAGGGGAACTGCACGTTCGGGGGAATCCTAATGAGACAAGAAGAAAACAATTTTGTTTTTTTTGACTTCCAATTTGTAAAAATCAGCTTGTTTTAGGCGGCTAGCTGTGCAGCTAATGGGAGATATTATCGGCCGATAAATGCTTTAAAGTGTAATATCGGAAATTATCGGTATCGGTTTCAAAAAGTAAAATTTCTGACTTTTTAAAACGCCGCTGTATGGACGTAGGGAGAAGTACAGAGCGCCAATAAACCGGTCCAATCACATAATATCTACGGCCTTTCACACACACACACAAGTGAATGCAATGCATATTTGGTCAACAGCCATATAGGTCACACTGAGGGTGGCCGTATAAACAACTTTAACACTGTTACAAATATGCGCCACACTATGAACCCACACCAAACAAGAACGACAAACACATTTCGGGAGAACATCCCACCGTAACACAACAGAACAAATACCCAGAACCCCTTGCAGCACTAACTCTTCCGGGACGCTACAATATACACACCCCAATACCCCTTACCCCCTCCCCCCACCTCAACCCCGCCCACCCTTCAACCTCCTCATGCTCTCTCAGGGAGAGCATGTCCCAAGTTCCAAGCTGCTGTTTTGAGGCATGTTAAAAAAAATAATGCACTTTGTGACTTCAATAATAAATATGGCAGTGCCATGTTGGCATTTTTTTCCCATAACTTGAGTTGATTTATTTTGGAAAACCTTGTTACATTGTTTAATGCATCCAGCGGGGCATCACAACAAAATTAGGCATAATAAGGTGGTAATTCCACGACTGTATATATCGGTATCGGTTGATATCGGAATCGGTAATTAAGAGTTGGACAATATCGGATATCGGCAAAAAAGACATTATCGGACATCTCTAAATGGGAGCAATCCAGTCTGCCTCGAAATCACTTTAAAAATGCATCTAAAATACCATATTTTTCGGACCATAGGGCACACCGGATTAAAAGGCGCACTGCCGATGAGCACGTCTATTCAGGTCTTTTTTTATACAAAGATGCACCGGATTATAAGACTCATTAAAGGAGTCATATTTTTATTATTATTTTCTAAATGTAAAAGACTTCTTTGTGGTCTACATAACATGTAATGGTGGTTCTTTGGTCAAAATGTTGCATAGATGATGTTTTACAGATTGGATTCGCTTCTTGGGGGTAGCGATTCGATTCGGAATCGCTACCCCCAAGCGATTCCGAATCGAGCGGTGTAGCGTGCAAGGACGGGAGTGGAAGAAGTGTCAAAAGATGGAGCTAACTGTTTTAATGACATTCAGACTTTACTTCAATCAATAACGGAGCAGCATCTTCTCATCCGTGGCTCACTAGTGCAACAACAACGCCCAAAAAGAACGCCCGATTAAAAATCGTCCGACCGGAACTCTCTAAGAACTAAAGTTCCTTGGGTGAATAAAGTAAACTCACTACACCGGTATGTTTTAGTGCTTTCATGGTGAGTTTACTGACAGATATAAGTCAGAACTTTACACTACTTTATATTAGAAATGGCAACAGCGGAGGATGAATGTCCCATAACAAGAAGGTAGAGAAAAAGAAGAAGTTTATCGACTATGACGTCATGGCGGATGTGCGCAAATTTTCAGGACTTATGCAGATCCCAAATACAGATCAGCAGGTACCAGAAGGTAAGAAAAATTGATTTTGCATAGTATTGTGAAACAAAACACCAGACAATGTCTGCTAATAGGTGCCATTGTGTGGTCCTTATACACACACACCATAATAATACTTGTATGGTTAATGCGCCGACAATCCATCAAGCGGTGCGGCTTCATAGCTTACCGAAGTCGTACAATAAACATTTTTGACAGATTTTTGAGTGTCGTGTGTAATGTTCTATATTCTCAATGGAACATTTAAAGTTTTGGTGTTGTTTAGTGCCATCATAATGCAGTCTACACATATATCTTATGTGTGACTACCATCTAGTGGTCACACTTATCATTACACCATGTACCAAATAAAATTGCTTTAAGGTCAATAAGCGCAACCAGAATTGTTCTGAAATCAACAGGAAGTTGGCTATTCCCCCTTCAAGACAAAAAAGTACTAAAAACAGTCACTTTTGCCTCTTTGAGCTGTAATTTGACCCCCTTAACACGCTTCAAAACTCACCGAATTGAACACACACATCAGGACTGGCTAAAATTGCGATCTAATAAAAAAACCTAACCCCAAATTTAAAAATTGCGCTCTAGAGCAATTTTTGAATAAAACGGAGAAAAAACTGCTCCTCGGAAGAAAAAAATGACAAAACTGCCTGTAACTCCCACTGGGAAGGTCGGAGAGACATGAAACAAAAACCTCTCCGTAAGTCTCACTTAGACCTACATTTCATAAATTGACAACCCCCAGCAAAAATCAACAGGAAGTTTGCTATTCCCCCTTCTAAACAACATTTTTGTAAAAACCGGTCACCTTTCTTCAAACATTATCTCCTCTGAGCGCGTTTGTCGTTTCGGCTTCAAACTAACACAGGAGAGTGATTGAACCCTTCTGATTAAAAGTTATCGAAAGAGTTTTGATTCCGGCTCCGGTTTTGATTTTATGACCCTTCTAAGAGCCGCTGCGCTGATGCTGCTGTTTTTTCAAGAAGGCTGCTTAAAAGCAGGAAGCACCAGCGTGCCCACACAATGCAGACAAGGTAGGTACACTAAACAAAAGTATTGGGACAATTCGGACTAAAAGTAGACAAAAGTATTGGGACACTTATGACTACCACTGGACAAAAGTATTGGGACACTTGGGACTACAACTTGACAAAAGTATTGGGACACTAATGACTACCACAGGACAAAAGTATTGGGACACTTATGACGAAAACTTGACAAAAGTATTGGGACACTTACACTGGACAAAAGTATTGGGACACTTAGGATTACACCTTGACAAAAGTATTGGGACAGAATAATTAGGCGCACTGTCGATTTTTGAAAACATTTGAGGATTTTAAGTGCGCCTTATAGTCCGAAAAATCTGTTAATACTTTATTTACGTTCCGTAACCTGTATCAAAGCGCCGTTAAAAGTAGTTCCTTAGCTTTAGCCCTTACAATAACAATATCGCTAACACTTGGTTAATTTTAAGGAGTATTGTTGGCGGATTTTGGAAAGTTCTTTTTTTTTTTTTTTTTTTTTTTTTTTAACGGCTTTATGGACACAATTAGCTTCATGGTTAGCCACATTGTACTTGTTGGATTTTACAAATTAGAAGGCATAAAAAAAGAAAAACGTGTTCTTGATTGTGAATTAAATGCAAAATTCCCCCCCCCAAAAAGTGCAGTTTCCTCTTTAAGTGTAGAAGGTGCATTTAATTAGTTTCACATCTGATGAAAGTGCTAAAAGAAGTTGACCGCAGTAAAACATAAAAACAAGACATGCTGCCCTAACTTTGACAACAAATGTGAGTCTGTTTCCTTCCTGTGCATGTTCTTCTCACTGTCTGATCCTTCTTTTGAAGTCAGTGGTGCTAAAAAAAAAAACTTCTAACAAAGGACTAAGCAAAGGATGTACTGTTGATCCTAAAAAAGCCAAAGAAAGTTCATATCATATCATGCGCGCTTTCTTGCTTTCACGGGCTACAACGAATGGTAAAATACCACAAATAACGTACATACGTTTAAAAAGCCTAAAAACACCCATTTTAGATGATGTGCCTCACACATGTTGAAAGTAGGAAACGTAAAAGCTCTCACCACTGATGAATATTAAGAACAGATGAAGATGACATTTGATGACGATTATGAAGACGCCACAAGCATCGGCAGCCAATCAGCAGGAAGTACAGCTCAAAATGAAAACTTTCAGCCATTGGCTACATTTGTTCCACCTTTTCTTCTGTGCTTGTCCTAACATGCAGTTTAGATGTCCTACTGCCACCTACTGGCTACACTGGTCAATACTAGGAATGTCAATAAATGCTTTGAAATGTAATATCGGAAATTATCGGTATCGGTTTCAAACTTATCAGTATCGGTTTCAAAAAGTAAAATTTATGACTTTTTAAAACGCCGCTGTGCACACGGACGTAGGGAGAGGTACAGAGCGCCAATAAACCTTAAAGGCACTGCCTTTGCGTGCCGGCCCAATCACATAATATCTACGGCTTTTCACACACACAAGTGAATGCAATGCGTACTTGGTCAACAGCCATACAGGTCACACTGAGGGTGGCCGTATAAACAACTTTAACACTGTTACAAATACGCGCCACACTGTGAACCCACACCAAACAAGAATGACAAACACATTTCGGGAGAACATCCGCACCGTAACACAACATAAACACAACAGAACAAATACCCAGAACCCCTTGCAGCACTAACTCTTCCGGGACGCTACAATACACGCTACAATGTGATTTAGGGCTATATAAAAAATAAACATTGATTGATTGATACACCCCCCCAACCCCGCCCACCTCAACCTCCTCATGCTCTTTCAGGGAGAGCATGTCCCAAATTCCAAGCTGCTGTTTTGAGGCATGTTAAAAAAAAAGAATGCACTTTGTGGCTTCAATAATAAATATGGCAGTGCCATGTCGGTACTTTTTTTCAATAACTTGAGTTGATTTATTTTGGAAAACCTTGTTACGTTGTTTATTGCATCCAGCGGCGCATCACAACAAAATTAGGCATAATAATATGGCGTCACATTAGTGCCAAAAATCCGAGCGCATAAAAACTGTTATCGCGCGCTTATTCTCCACTTCGTGCGCGCGCGCGACACCCTTTTGCACGCGCGCGCGGTGCCTTTCTGTGCGCGCGCGACGCCTTTCTGCGCGCTCTCTGTGTACCCCTGGCATCTCTCCTCGCGCTCTCATGTTTCTTTTTGGCACTTTGGGGGCGGGTATGCTTAGACGGCCCCTTCTTTCTGATTGGTCAGGCGAAAAATGCTGAAAAATGCTCAGAGCCAATCAAAAGTATAGCAGGGCGGGTCATCGTCAATATGTATCAAGATTTACGGAGGAAGAAGTGGATAAAAAAATGTCGCGCGCTGATGAAGGTTATTTCATACCACATAAACACAATACAGGGTACCGTATTTTCCGCACTATTAGCCGCACCTAAAAACCACAAATTTACTCAAAAGCTGACAGTGCGGCTTTTAATCCGGTGCGCTTTATATATGGATTAATATTAAGATTCATTTTCATAAAGTTTCGGTCTCGCAACTACGGTAAACAGCCGCCATCTTTTTTCCCCGTAGAAGAGGAAGTGCTTCTTCTTCTACGCAAGCAAACGCCAAGGTAAGCACCCGCCCCCATAGAACAGGAAGCGCTTCTTCTTCTACTGTAAGCAACCACCCGCCCGCGTAGAAGAAGAAAAAGCGCGCGGATATTACCGTACGTTTCATTTCCTTTGTGTGTTTACATCTGTAAAGACCACAAAATGGCTCCTACTAAGCGACAGGGATCCGGTTCATGAAAAGACGCAATCTCTCCATCCGCACACGGACTATTTCACAGCAATTGCCTAAAGACTTTCAAGAAAAGCTGGCTACTTTCCGTGCATATTGTAAAAACAAGATAGCTGAAAAAAAGATCCGGCCAGAGAACATTATCAACATGGACGAGGTTCCACTGACTTTTGATATTCCTGTGAACCGCACTGTGGATACAACGGGAGCACGTACGGTGAATATTCGCACCACAAGGAATGAGAAGTCATCCTTCACTGTGGTTCTAGCTTGCCATGCTAATGGCCAGAAACTTCCACCCATGGTGATATTCAAAAGGAAGACCTTGCCAAAAGAGACCTTTCCAGCCGGCGTCATCATAAAAGCTAACTCGAAGGGATGGATGGATGAAGAAAAGATGAGCGAGTGGTTAAGGTAAGTTTAAGTTTACGCGAAGAGGCCGGGTGGCTTTTTTCACGCAGCTCCGTCCATGTTGATATACGATTCCATGCGCGCCCACATCACGCTGGTTTTAATATATTATTAAAGTTTGACTGACCTATTTGACTGTTTTTTTGACATTCCCTTTAGCGCAGTTAGATGCGGCTTACAACACGGGGCGGCTTATAGGTGGACAAAGTTTTGAAATATGCCGTTCATTGAAGGCGCGGCTTATAACCCAGGGCGCCTTATGGTGCGGAAAATACGGTAATACAAAATGTGACCCAAATAAATAATAAGACAACAAACACCATAATCACATCTTTCAGCCAGAACTGGTCCACCAGCAATAACATCCAACCATGACATTATTTTATAATTTCACTTCTTCTTGAACATTTGTTTTCTAATTTATGGAATTTCTTTTGATTCAGCCATAAAATTAATGAAATAATCTTTGAATTTTGTTTTTAAAATGGTAAAAAATAGCTTTTAATAATGTATTCTGAAACAGTTTAAAATAATCAGAGAACTGACTAACACTGACCCTACACAACTATGTTGCACAATTAAGTCTTTTTTTTTTTTTAAAGCGAAAGAGGCAATTTCAACAGGTACAGCATCCTATGTCATATCTACATGTAATAAGATTTGTAACAAGGCAAACTGTTTGTTAATTGGTCGAAAATCGAGCAAGTTGTGGTAATTTAATTAGTACATGTACCATTGACATCAATGTAATGATTGAGGCTAGCTGTCCGAGGTAAGATGGCTACAACGTTGCTACGCTGGTGAATGATTGGTCATATGAAAAATGCTCACAGCCAATCAGAAAGGAGGGGCCGTCTAAGCATACCCGCCCCCAAAGTGCCAAAAAGAAACATGACAGCGCGAGGAGAGATGCCAGGAGTACACAGAGAGCGCGCAGAAAGGCGTCGCGCGCGCACAGAAAGGCACCGCGCGCGCGCAAAAGGGTGTCGCGCGCGCACGAAGTGGAGAATCAGCACGCGATAACAGTTTTAATGCGCTCGGATTTTTGGCACTAATGTGACGCCATATAATAATGAGTTAATTCCACGACTGTATATATCGGTATCGCTTGATATCGGAATCGGTAATTAAGAGTTGGACAATATTGGAATATCGGATATCGGAAAAAAAGCCATTATCGGACATCTTTAGTCATTACCAGTGTTGGGACTAACGCGTTACAAAGTAACACGCTAATAATAATAACTGGGATTTATATAGCGCTTTTCTAAGTACCCAAAGTCGCTTTACATGTAGAACCCATCAAACATTCACACCTGGTGGTGGTAAGCTACATTCATAGCCACAGCTGCCTTGGGGTAGACTGACGGAAGCGTGGCTGCAATTTGCGCCAACGGCCCCTCCGACCACCACCTATCATTCATCATTCAATTCACCGGTGTGAGTGGCACCGGGGGCAAAGGGTGAAGTGTCCCGCCCAAGGACACAACGGCAGCAATTTTTGGATGGTAAGAGGCGGGGAGCGAACCTGCAACCCTCAGGTTTCTGGCACGGTTGCTCTACCCACTACGCCATGCCGCGTTACTGTAACGCCGTTAGTTTCGGCGGTAACTAGTAATCTAACGCGTTATTTTTTATATTCAGTAACTCAGTTACCGTTACTACATGATGCGTTACTGCGTTATTTTACGTTATTTTTCATGTAGTATCGGATAGAAACAGAAGATCTGAGTGTGTTTTATTGCAGCGGTGGAAAAGAAAAGGCGTGCTTTGTGTGGGTGGGGGCGGGGGGAGACTACCATACCGCAGTTGAGGAGCGCAGGGGAGACGTTCCTCCAGGGCCTATGTACGTCTTCGGGGCTAACAACCTTCACTTTACCCGGCAGTGGGTCTTTACAGCTGAGGGTGAATGACAAGACGGGCGGTTTGTTGCAACTTTGTGACTTTATTGGACGCAGCCATTCACCAAGCTAGAGCACCTGCACGCACTCACTGTCGCCGCTCGCTCACCTCTCTCGCCCACTGACGTCACTCACCTCACACGCTGTCATATCTTAAAGGGCCACACACACACACACACACACACACACATACGCGACTCTCATAACAACTAACAAGACATCATGGCAAAGCCAGAAGTCGATTTTTTTTTAACATGGAGACATTCTCAATACTTTTCTTTTGTCGAGCACAAAGAAAATAACATTTTAGTTAAATGTAAGTTGTGTCTCGGATCAAAGATCCTATCTACTTAAAGTTAAAGTTAAAGTGCCATTATGTTGCAGCTATTTAAAATAGTTTTGTCAATTTGTTCTGGCCTGAAATAAATTGGCCCTTTGAAACATATCTTTGTCTTTGTGTGTTGTAAGTAGAGCACATTGCATAGCAGAGTTCAGTGATGCAAATGCATGTCAAGTTGATCAACAGATTGTATTATTCTCCAGTGCAATAACAGTACTGAAATGAAGGCTAAAAGGGCATTAATGGGAGCCTTAAAAAAAAAAAGGGAAAAAAATAAGTAACTAAATTGTTACTTTTCACAGTAACGCATTACTTTTTGGTGTAAGTAACTGAGTTACTTTTGAAATAAAGTAACTAGTTACTGGTTTTCAGTAACTAACCCAACACTGGTCATTACCAACATGAACTGTATGATCTGCTGTATTATTGACTATTATTAGGCTGTACGAGTTTCATTTATGAAGTAGTACTGACTTTTTGTAAACAAAAACGAAACGTTATATTTTCCGCAAGGAAAAAAGTAATTTTGTGAAGAAATCCGTGACTATGCAGGGGAGCAAGTGTTGCCCGTTTGCCCTGCGTGTGAAAAGTAAACATTTTCCCATTGCAGAGCTACACACTAGAGATGCGCGGTTTGCGGGCACAACCGCGGAGTCCGCGGATTAACCGCGGATCGGGCGGTTGAAATAAAAAAAAATTAGATTTTATCCGCGGGTCGGGTCGGGCGGTTGAAATAAAAAAAAATTAGATTTTAAATAGATTCAGGCGGGTGGCAGTTAAACCAATTCGGAAATATATATACATAGTTAAATGTTGTTACCCACATACGAAAAACGAGCAGGCACCTGCTGCATATGCCACAACAGAAGAAAAAAAAAGAAAAGAGATGGACACTTTTACGGAGCGGAGAAGGGACGCCTCGCCGGGGTCCGGGACCGAGGCCCCTTCCCCCGAGAGGGCCCCACCGGGAGCCGTAGCTGAGGCGATCCGCGAGAAGGGCCCGACGCACGTCCAGGGTCACCACCGCGCCCACCGCACCGACACCCCGCCTCGTTCGCCTTCGCCGCGGCCGGGGTCACGCGCAGCAGGTAAGCAGCTTACCCCCTCGTAACAGGGGTCACTCCGCGCGCTCCGCCCGCGCAGCTTACCTGCCCGCCACCCCTGTTGCCGGGGGCGCGTAACAGGGGTCACTCCGCGCGCAGTGCGCTCACGAAAGGGGTGGGGCTCGCCCTGGTTGATGTAGACAGCAGGACGGTGGCCATGGAAGTCGGAACCCGCTAAGGAGTGTGTAACAACCCACCTGCCGAATCAACTAGCCCTGAAAATGGATGGCGCTGGAGCGTTGGGCCCATACCCGGCCGTCGCCGGCAGCGAGACGAGCTTGGAGGTGCGCTCAGCGCGGCTCCCATGTGATTGCGCACTGGTGTGCGTCTGGGTCGTGACAGCGTGGCACGCAAATGTCTGTGCTGCATTGGATCAGTCTCCTTTCTTTAACAGGCAAAAGCTTTATAACCTCACTAATGCCTTGCATCGTCTATATTAGATATATAACAACGGGCGGGTGCGGGCGGGTGCAGTTCTGATCAAATGTTACATCGGGTGGATGGCGGATGGTTGACGACTTTCTGATGCGGTTGCGGATGAAATAATTGCCTATCCGCGCATCTCTACTACACACCCTCCCTCTCACTTTCTCTTCCTCGTGCAATCGTCGTCGCTTGTACGCGGTATATCGCTTCTGCTGAGCTTTCAAAACAAAACTTCCATATTTTTCCGGCAAATCCAGTTTTTGTCCTTCTTTCCCGGTATTGTTTTGTTTGTCTCGCTACTGCCACGATCGAGCCTCCGTCCGCAACACTCTGGGCATGAGGCTCACTAAAGGAGCGCGATCAGATTGATGTTCCGTCATTCAATCAACATGGAGGGACATGAAGGAAAGAGATCCCAAATGTGTGTCAATATCTTGACACATAGGAGACTTATTATATAAGTAAAGAAGAGGAGGCAGCATTCTTTTACTTTCTGTAACATTCCAGAAAGAAACGTCAGCCAGATGGAAAAATATCTCATCTATGAGCTATGTGAAGAAGCCTAGAATTGAACTGATTTCAATGTCCGCAATATTCAAGGGTCCGTTAGGAGGAAACCTTACAGTGAAATAAATCCGTACACTTCTATAAAACTGACTAGATGGCAAGTTATTGGGATGTAGAAAAATCCTGTATTTTCCCAAGAGATTTCCCATATTTTGAAAAGCAACTATTGATGCTCCTGTAAGACACACGTAATGAAGGTGTTTGGTGCTACAAACCCCATTTCCATGAGTTGGGAAATTGTGTTAGATGTAAATATAAACTGAATACAATGATTTGCAAATCCTTTTCAAGCCATATTCAGTTGAATATGCTACAAAGACAACACATTTGATGTTCAAACTGATAAACTTTTTTTTTGTTGCAAATAATCATTAACTTTAGAAATTGATGCCAGCAACACGTGACAAAGAAGTTGGGAAAGGTGGCAATAAATACTGATAAAGTTGAGGAATGCTCATCAAACACTTATTTGGAACATCCCACAGGTGTGCAGGCTAATTGGGAACAGGTGGGTGCCATGATTGGGTATAAAAGTAGATTCCATGAAATGCTCAGTCATTCACAAACAAGGATGGGGCGAGGGTCACCACTTTGTCAACAAATGCGTGAGCAAATTGTTGAACAGTTTTAGAAAAACCTTTCTCAACCAGCTATTGCAAGGAATTTAGGGATTTCACCATCTACGGTGCGTAATATCATCAAAGGGTTCAGAGAATCTGGAGAAATCACTGCACGTAAGCAGCTAAGCCCGTGACCTTCGATCCCTCAGGCTGTACTGCATCAACAAGCGACATCAGTGTGTAAAGGATATCACCACATGGGCTCAGGAACACTTCAGAAACCCACTGTCAGTAACTACAGTTGGTCGCTACATCTGTAAGTGCAAGTTAAAACTCTCCTATGCAAGGCGAAAACCGTTTAACAACAACACCCAGAAACGCCGTCTGCTTCGCTGGGCCTGAGCTCATCTAAGATGGACTGATACAAAGTGGAAAAGTGTTCTGTGGTCTGACGAGTCCACATTTCAAATTGTTTTTGGAAACGGTGGACGTCATGTCCTCCGGACCAAAGAGGAAAAGAACCATCCGGATTGTTATAGGCACAAAGTTGAAAAACCAGCATCTGTGATGGTATGGGGGTGTATTAGTGCCCAAGACATGGGTAACTTACACATCTGTGAAGGCACCATTAATGCTGAAAGGTACATACAGGTTTTGGAGCAACATATGTTGCCATCCAAGCAACGTTACCATGGACGCCCCTGCTTATTTCAGCAAGACAATGCCAAGCCACGTGTTACATCAACGTGGCTTCATAGTAAAAGACTGGCCTGCCTGTAGTCCAGACCTGTCTCCCATTGAAAATGTGTGGCGCATTATGAAGCCTAAAATACCTTAAAGGAGACCCTCGGTCTGTTGAACAACTTAAGCTGTACATCAAGCAAGAATGGGAAAGAATTCCACCTGAGAAGCTTAAAAAATGTGTCTCCTCAGTTCCCAAACGTTTACTGAGGGTTGTTAAAAGGAAAGGCCATATTTAGCCTGCTTTGTTTGTCACGACCGTCTATTTTCATTATAATTCAAGTTTGATGATGAAGTGCAGTCTGATGGGTTTGATTTCCCCCCTTCAGCTTTTTGCCTTGGCCAATAAGTTGCAGGCAATTTATTATTATTATTTATATAATTTATTTTTGTTTAAATAGGGATGACATACATATGTTATTGTATAATTTAAGTTTGTGGGCGTGATTGACAGCCTAAGGCTTATGAGGCACATTTTTTATTTAAACTTAAAAACATATGAGCCTATGCCTACAACATAGGCTATGTGTTTATCTTTATTTTCCTGCCTGTCGTTGACAATGGAGATTGTCTGATATTTTATCATGGCTGCAGATCAATCAATAAAGGTTCATCTTTGTCGCGAAATTGTTAATTGTTTCACTGTGCACCCCGCCCTCGTCCCTATTTGAGCATTATAACGTTAACAAGTTAATATTCATTGAAATAAATTCAGAACATTTTTTTTACCTAACGAAAATATAGGCCTAGTCTTTCTAAAACATTTTTTTAACTTCTTAAAAGCATCGTTCTGCTTGCTGAACTGCGCACACAAAGTGTGAGGAACGCACTCCTGATCTGAGGGCATTGGCAACAATAGTCAACACTTTCTTAATGGAAATGACAATAATACTATAATAATGATAAATAATATTATCACGCATTGAATGTCTCTGCTCCATTGGATCAGTCTCCTTTCTTTAACAGGCAAAAGCTTTCTAACCTCACTAATGCCTTGCATCGTCTATATTAGATATATAACAACGGGCGGATGGCGGGCGGGTGTGGTTTTGATAAAATGTTGGTTGGGTGGATGACTTTTGTGATGCAGTTGCGGATGAAATAATTGCCTATCCGCGCATCTCTAATACCTACATTCGTGGTATCATCCAAAACTAATGTAAAGCATTAAAGAAGAGAAGAATAAGTGATTATTACATTCTAACAGAAGTGTAGATAGAACATGTTGAAACAGAAAATAAGCAGATATTAACAGTAAATGAACAAGTAGATTAATAATTCATTTTCTACCAATTGTCCTTAATAATGTGTACAAAATAATAGGTGTATAAATGACACAATATGTTACTGCATATGTCAGCAGACTAATTAGGAGTCTTTGTTTGTTTACTTACTACTAAAAGACAAGTTGCCTAGTATGTTCACTATTTTATTTAAGGACAAACTTGCAATAATAAACATATGTTTAATGTACCATAAGATTTTTTGTTAAGATAAAGCCAATAATGCCATTTTTTTGTGGTCCCCTTTATTTAGAAAAGTACCGAAATACCTTTCATTTGGACAACAGGCGCTAGTGTGCATGTGTCACGCAGCTGCTAAGAAAAGGCGCAAAGCAAAACACACCACCTGTGATGCTGTGTGACATGTGGAATGATCGCACCTAACCCCTGTGGGTAATAGCTCTTTGACCCAATGAAAGCAATTTGGATGATTTGTGCAACCTTAGAGGCCAGAATGTTTGCTCAACAATAGACTGTGCGCTGTGATTACTGGTATTCATTTTTCTCAACATATTAAACATCTCACCTTGTCTCCAGGATGAGGTCGCATGATTGACACTCGGTCATAGCCTCGTCTCAGGAAGACCCACAGAGCGTCCAGTTTGCCCTGTGAGTAAGCACACACACACACACACACACACACACACACACACACACACACACACACTGGTTATCATTTGGAATGGGGACCAAGTTTTTGATCATCACTTGTGGGGACCACCCTTTCTACAGGTTGTGGAGGCATACAATTTTTTTTAGGTAAAATGGCCACTGCCCAGTAGAGATGCGCGGTTTGCGGACACAACCGCCCGATCCGCGGATTATCCGCGGATCGGGCGGTTGAAATAAAAAAAAAATTAGATTTTATCCGCGGGTCGGGTCGGGCGGTTGAAATAAAAAAAAATTAGTTTTTAAATAGATTCAGGCGGGTGGCAGTTAAACCAATTCGGAAATATATATACATAGTTAAATGTTGTTACCCACATACGAAAAACGAGAAGGCACCTGCTGCATATGCCACAACAGAAGAAGAAAAAAAAAAGAGATGGACACTTTTACGGAGCGGAGAAGGCCCCCGATGCCTCGCCGGGGTCCGGGACCGAGGCCCCTTCCCCCGAGAGGGCCCCACCGGGAGCCGTAGCTGAGGTGATCCGCGAGAAGGGCCCGACGCACGTCCAGGTTCACCACCGCGCCCACCGCACCGACACCACGCCTCGTCCGCCTTCGCCGCGGCCGGCGTCATGCGCAGCAGGTAAGCAGCTTACCTGCCCGCCACCCCCGTGGCCGGGGGCTCGTAACAGGGGTCACTCCGCGCGCTCCGCCCGCGCAGCTTACCTGCCCGCCACCCCCGTTGCCGGGGGCTCGTAACAGGGGTCACTCCGCGCGCTCCGCCCGCGCAGCTTACCTGCCCGCCACCCCTGTTGCCGGGGGCGCGTAACAGGGGTCACTCCGCGCGCAGTGCGCTCACGAAAGGGGTGGGGCTCACCCTGGTTGATATAGACAGCAGGACGGTGGCCATGGAAATCGGAACCCGCTAAGGAGTGTGTAACAACCCACCTGCCGAATCAACTAGCCCTGAAAATGGATGGCGCTGGAGCGTCGGGCCCATACCCGGCCGTCGCCGGCAGCGAGAGCCGCGAGGGCTAGGCCGCGACGAGTAGGATGGCCGCCGTGGTGCGCGCTGAAGCCTCGGGCGCGAGCCCGGGTGGAGCCGCTGCGGATGCGAGGGACATCGCACCTCCACACACTTGGAGGTGCGCTCTGCGCGGCTCCCATATGATTGCGCACTGGTGTGCGTCTGGGCCGTGACAGCGTGACACGCATTGAATGTCTGTGCTGCATTGGATCAGTCTCCTTTCTTTAACAGGCAAAAGCTTTATAACCTCACTAATGCCTTGCATCGTCTATATTAGATATATAACAACGGGCGGGTGCGGGCGGATGCGGTTTTGATTAAATGTTAGATCGGGTGGATGGCGGATGGTTGACGACTTTCTGATGCGGTTGCGGATGAAATAATTGCCTATCCGCGCATCTCTACTGCCCAGTTAGCTCATACACGTCTTTAAATCTCTGGATTGATGAAGTAATGTGCTGATCATTCTTATTGGGGACCCTGGGGAAAAAAGAGTTAATGTGGTTCATGGGGACCAAATTTGAATAATTTTGCATAATTCACACAAATTAGTACGTGACTACTGAGGCCCATTTAAAAAAAAAAAAAAAAAATTAAATATGACATGATCCTCAGAATACAGCACTACAGCTGTCCTCTTATAGGAAGTTTCACCACTTAAATGTACCAGCTACAGCCCGATGAGGGGGCTGCTGTGCAAATGCATACCTGCCAACTACTCCGGTTTTCCCGTAATTAGTACGGTTTTCATCAACCTATTCCGGGTTACGGTTGCAGTGATAAAAAATACGGTTTTTCATTAATTAAAAAAAAATATATTTTTAAAAGTTTTATTCACGAAATCGCGTAACAACAATGACAATCGACACTGCTTCCCGTAACTTCCTATCGAGCCATTCAGAATGCCATGCGCGAGGCTATTTATAGCACCGCTGCCAAGCACGAGGCACCAGTTGCCATTGTTTCCAAACGAGCGAACGATCATGGAATCAGCCGGAGAAAAATCGCAAACGAGTCTTAAACCGAAAAGAAAACTGCAGTCATTCCGTGAAGAATATTCAAAAGCCTATCCGGGAATAATTATCCGTTCCAAAAAGGGTGAAAACTACGTGAATTGCACCTTGTGCAGACAAGATTTTTCGATCGGACACGGAGGAATTAGCGATGTAAAAGACCACGTTGGGACAAAAAAACACAAGTCTAATGCCGTTGGATTTTAGCCACAAAAAGGTAATGATACCAATGTTATCTATTGGAATTGTTTAGTACTGTTATACTGTTAAAAGTGTTTATACTATTTATGCTTTCAAGTCCAAGTTGAAGAAATCTTGTTAAATGTTGACAGCATAACTACCAAAATACAGAAGTATGTCCTTAATATTTTTGCAGTGCTATTTCTGTTGAAAAGTTAAAATGATTACATTAGAGATGTGATGTGCCACTTTTCAAGTGTCTGATGGCTTAAATTAATTTTCATTAATTTTTCATATTTTGAATTCTTTTGAAAGGCTTACAAAAAAACTACATTTGAATTGTAATTCCATGCTATTGACAGGACTATTAATTTTAATGAAGTTAGCTTACCATGTTTACAGTATGATAATTGTGATAGAAATGTGAATTTTAGGCACAGAATATTTTTTACAATTGAACAAGGCAGTAGATTATACAAGCTTGGACAGAAAGTTAATAATGACACCAATTTTTTTTTTAATGGAATTGTTTAGTACTGTTTTATCATTTGTTTACTGTAAAAAGTGTTTATACTTTCAATCAACAAATTGAAGTCTTGTGAAAGGTTGACAGGATAACTGGCATTAACTGTCAAAATAATTTCAAACTATTGAAGTTAGCTTACAGAATAAACATGTCAATCAACCCATATGATTTTTGCTGTAATATTTTTGTTTTGAAAAGTCACTGTGACTGATAGAAAAGTGATGGTTTTAGCAACATTTTAACCTGTCTGAATGCTAATAATCATTTTGCGTCGGGGGGCGAAGGAACCCCCCACCAGGACTTTGTCCTGGACCTACCGGGGCCTGCGGCCCCTGGACCCTGGCTACTAGGTTTTTCTGATTTCAAAAGTTGGCAGGTATGCAAAAGTCTCACATTCAAACTAACCAGTAAACATGTTTTATGGGCCAAAGCTTACAAATCACTTAGGCATCTTCAGAATGAATCTGACTATCATTTAAAACAGGTTTCCCTTTAGGGGTCCTGTTTTTTTTTGTCCACATACCGTCAGAGGTCCCCTAAAGGTGACTATGTAAACAGAGCGATGTCCCCATTAAGTATTGCCAGACCACACACACACACACACACACACACACACACACATACATGTCTTGCCTACTTTGTGTGGACCCACGTTTGGTTAGTAGGTTGGGAGGGCCCCCCTTTCCACTATAGCTAGAATGATGGGAAAAAATATATCTAGCACAAGATGGGAGTAGAGAGTCGCAACCTCACTTTAGAATGCAAAACACACAAAGTACAAAAAAGTATTTTACTTCTGTAGTTGTGAGGACCAGGCAAATGTCCTCACAAGTCAAAAGGTCCTCACAGAAAGGGTGGTTTGTCAAGTGCATGTCCACACAAGGATGGTGAGACAAGTGCACGCACACACACACACACACACACACACACACACACACACACACACACACACACACACACACACACACACACACACACACACACAAGCGCTTTAAATTCAAGTCAAGGGTTGTTTTGCTTCTGTAATTATTATTATTATTAGGGCCCGCATGGCCCATTGTAAAAGGAATCCCAACGGGAGTCCTTTTGCAATGGGACATAAGGACCTATTGTTTTTCTAAGGTTTTATTATTATTCCGCCGCCTCTTTGAGCACTAATTTGACCCACTTAACATGCTTCAAAACTCACCACATTTGACCCACACATCAGGACCTGTGAAAATTGTCTTTTAATAAAAAAAACGAACCCCAAAACTCAAAATTGCGCTCTAGCGCCCCCTAGAAAGAAAACTGCTTATAACTCCCAGTACGAATGTTGTAGAGACATGAAACAAAAACCTCTATGTAGGGCTCACTTAGCCCTACTTTTCATTAATTAATTTCCTCGGGCAAAAATCAACAGGAAGTTGGCAATTCCCCCTTCAAGACAAAAATGTACTAAAAACAGTCACTTTTGCCTCTTTGAGCTGTAATTTGACCCCCTTAACATGCTTCAAAACTCACCGAACTGAACACACACATCAGGACTAGCAGAAATTGCGATCAAATAAAAAAACCTAACCCCAAATTTAAAAATTGCGCTCTAGAGAAATGTTTTAATAAAACGGAGAAAAAACTGCTCCTCGGAAGATAAATATGACAAAACTGCCTGTAACTCCCACTGGGAAGGTCGGAGAGACATGAAACAAAAACCTCAATGTAGGTTTCACTTAGACCTACATTTCATCAATTGACAACCCCCAGCAAAAATCAACAGGAAGTTTGCTATTCCCCCTTCAAAACAACATTTTTGTAAAAACCGGTCACCTTCCTTCAAAATCTATCTCCTCTGAGCGCGTTTGTCGTTTAGGCTTCAAACTAACACAGGAGAGAGATTGAACCCTTGTGTATAAAAGAATAGAACAGCTTTTTAATACCTGCTCCGGTTTTGATTTTATGACCCTTCAAAGACCCGCTGCACTGACGCTGCTGCGCTGCTGTTTTTTTAAGATGGCTGCTCAAAAGCAGGAAGCACCAACATGCCCACACAATGCAGACAAGGTAGGTACACTAGACAAAAGTCTTGGGACACTTCAGACTAAAAGTAGACAAAAGTATTGGGACACTTAGGACTAGCACCTGCCCAATACGCGGGCCCGACCAATGCTGCTTGCAGCTTTAATTTATATTATTTTGCTTCTGTAATGACACCCAGTGTGTGTGAGGTGTAGAAGAATGTTATTTTGGTGAGGAGGAGAAACACCTGCTGAAAAGCTTCCATATTTAGCAGTGAGCTCAGCTGATGTCTGCTTCTCATTATAGCAGCTGACTGGTTAGAGAGCACACATTATTTAACTATTTCTTGCCAACGTTAGACACCAACACCAGCTGTAGATTCATCACCATCCCTCTTTTTCCCCCATTTTTACTGTAATATATGTCATTGTTTGGCATTTGGTAATCATAGGGAGGGAATGGTTGAATGTGTTTGAGGGCGGTACACAATAAAACTAACTTTATCACAGGGGTGTCCAAATTGTGGCCTGGGTTCCACAAAATTAAACAAAGAAAAATGTTTAAAGGGGAACATTATCAGCAGACCTATGTAAGCGTCAATATATACCTTGATGTTGCAGAAAAAAGAATATATATATTTTTGACCGATTTCCGAACTCTAAATGGGTGAATTTTGGCGAATTAAACGCCTTTCTATTATTCTATTAACGTGACGTCACATCGGGAAGCAATCCGCCATTTTCTCAAACACCGAGTCAAATCAGCTCTGTTAATTTCCGTTTTTTCGACTGTTTTCCGTACCTTGGAGACATTATGCCTCGTCGGTGTGTTGTCGGAGGGTGTAACAACACCAACAGGGACGGATTCAAGTTGCACCAGTGGCCCAAAGATGCGAAAGTGGCAAGAAATTGGACGTTTGTTCCGCACACTTTACCGACGAAAGCTATGCTACGACAAAGATGGCAAGAATGTGTGGATATCCTGCGACACTCAAAGCAGATGCATTTCCAACGATAAAGTCAAAGAAATCTGCCGCCAGACCCCCATTGAATCTGCCGGAGTGTGTGAGCAATTCAGGGACAAAGGACCTCGGTAGCACGGCAAGCAATGGCGGCAGTTTGTTCCCGCAGACGAGCGAGCTAAACCCCCCTGGATGTCTTGGCTCACACCGTCCCTTATGCCACCGAAGATGATCAAGAGAAGAATATCGACCCTAGCTTCCCTGGCCTGCTGACATCAACTCCAAAATTGGACAGATCAGCTTTCAGGAAAAGAGCGCGGATGAGGGTATGTCTACAGAATATATTAATTGATGAAAATTGGGCTGTCTGCACTCTCAAAGTGCATGTTGTTGCCAAATGTATTTCATATGCTGTAAACCTAGTTCATAGTTGTTAGTTTCCTTTAATGCCAAACAAACACATACCAATCGTTGGTTAGAAGGCCATCGCCGAATTAGTCCTCGCTTTCTCCCGTGTCGCTGGCTGTCGTGTCGTTTTCGTCGGTTTCGCTTGCATACGGTTCAAACCGATATGGCTCAATAGCTTCAGTTTCTTCTTCAATTTCGTTTTCGCTACCTGCCTCCACACTACAACCATCCGTTTCAATACATGCGTAATCTGTTGAATCGCTTAAGCCGCTGAATCCGAGCTAATGTTGCTATAGCTTGCTGTTCTTTCCGCCATGTTTGTGTGTGTTGGCTTCACTATGTGACGTCACAGGAAAATGGACAGGTGTATATAACGATGGTTAAAATCAGGCACTTTGAAGCTTTTTTTAGGGATATTGCGTGATAGGTAAAATTTTGAAAAAAACTTTGAAAAATATAATAAGCCACTGGGAACTGATTTTTAATGGTTTTAACAATTCTGAAATTGTGATAATGTTCCCCTTTAATAACACAGTTTTACTAAAGTATTTGTCATTGACTGATAAAAAAAAAAAAAAAGGAAACATTTTTGGAATTATTATTATTCTTAAGCGCTTGGCACATGGATGTCTAAACCTTTTTTATAAGGGCCACACATTAAAAAATTAAAATATTCAAGGGCCATTTTGGTATTTTTCATTTTCTAAACAAATAAAATTGTTGTTTTTTTAAACACCCGCATGTCAGCTTTGTTGTATTAGCGTCAACATTTCGACTTTTTCTCGTTACTTTTGTTTTAGTAATATTTTTTTTAGCACAGGGGTGTCAAACTCATTTTAGCTCATGGAGGAAAATCTTGTGCACACGCATGCCGGACTATTAAAATCATGGCATTAAAACTAAAAAATGAAGACGACTTCAGATTGTTTTCTTTGTCTTACTTTGGCCAAAAATAGAACAAACATATTCTGAAAATATTACAATCAAAATATAGAAAAAAATAGCGGCAGCGGTAAAGTTTAGATCCATGAAGGAAAGAAGAAAGTGAATGAATGTTTATAACTGAAAACATTTACATATGCATACACTGCAAAAAGTTAGTGTTCAAAAACAAGAAAAGAAAATACAAAAATGAGGGGTATTTTATTTGAACTAAGCAAAATTATCTGCCAATAGAACAAGAAAATTCGGCTTGTCAAGACTTTCCAAAACAAGTAAAATTAGCTAACCTCAATGAACCCAAAATACCTTAAAATAAGTATATTCTCACTAATAACAAGTGCACTCAGTGGCCTAGTGGTTAGAGTGTCCGCCCTGAGATGGGTAGGTTGTGAGTTCAAATCCCGGCCGAGTCATACCAAAGACTATAAAAATGGGACCCATTACCTCCCTGCTTGGCACTCAGCATCAAGGGTTGGAATTGGGGGTTAAATCACCAAAATGATTCCCGGGCGCGGCCACCTCCCAGGGGGTGATCAAGGGTGATGGGTCAAATGCAGAGAATAATCTCGCCACACCTAGTGTGTGTGTGTGACAATCATTGGTACTTTAACTTTAACTTTTAACTTTAACTTTAAGTGCACTTTTCTTGGTATAAAAAAAACCGATACATTTTTGCTCAATATGTTGAAAAATATTCTTAAATTAAGTAAATGCTAGTGCCATTATCTTGACATAATGACAGTAATGACAATCGGCATCATGATTCTTTTTTCCATGCTTGAAGTAAGAAATAATTACTTTAAAAAAGTAGTTTTATACTTGTGAGTGTTGATGACACAGCTTTGCAACAGTTGATATTCTAGTTTCAAGCATGTTTTACTCAATATAGGTCATCAAATCTCAGCAACAAGCTGTAATATCTTACTGAGATCATTTAGGACCAAAACCCTTAAAACAAGTAAAACACTCCAACATAAAATCTGCTTAGTGAGAAGAATTATCTTATCGGACAGAAAATAAGCAAATATCACCCTTATTTGAGATATTTAATCAGTTTTTGCAGTGTAAAAATGTGTTTTCTTTTGTATTGTTTTTTTTAAATGAATTAACGTTTATGACAACCTTTTTCCAAAACACAATATAGAATGTTTTGGTAAAAGGTTGTCATAAATGTCATTAAAAAAAAAATTATACAAAAGAAAACACATTTTTATGCATATGTATTCACTTTCTTCTTTCCTTCATGGTGGCTCAGTGGGTAGTACATGTGCCTCACAATACAAAGGTCCTGGGTTCAATCCTGGGCTCGGGATCTTTCTGTGTGGAGTTTGCACGTTCTCCCCGGGTACTCCGGCTTCCTCCCACCTCCAAAGACATGCACCTGGGGATAGGTTGATTGGCAACACTAAATAGGGGGTAGCGAGGGGTGTATATTGTAGCGTCCCGGAAGAGTTAGTGCTGCAAGGGGTTCTGGGTATTTGTTCTGTTGTGTTTATGTTGTGTTACGGTGCAGGATGTTCTCCCGAAATGTGTTTGTCATTCTTGTTTGGTGTGGGTTCACAGTGTGGCGCATATTTGTAACAGTGTTAAAGTTGTTTATACGGCCACCCTCAGTGTGACCTGTATGGCTGTTGACCAAGTATGATTTGCATTCACTTGTGTGTGTGAAAAGCCGTAGATATTATGTGACTGGGCCGGCGCGCAAAGGCAGTGCCTTTAAGGTTTATTGGCGCTCTGTACTTCCCCCTATGTCCGTGGCGTTTTAAAAGGTCAGAAATTTTACTTTTTGATACCAATAATTTGCGATATTACATTTTAAAGCATTTATCGGCCGATAATATCGGCAGTCCGATATTATCGTACAACTCTAGTTAGGACATCCCTTATTTAGAGGTTGGCGACCATCTGCCTTTTCCAGTGATGTTAACATGTAATAAGTGAGCATGAGTAGGTTTAATAATACGTGTTGTAGTTTATAACTGTGTCCTACAGTCTGTTTATATTGTGATGTAACGTAAACAAAAGCACCTTGATGGGGGAGTACCACTTGTGAGGGTGGGCGGGTTTTCGCACGTTGTAGTGCAGCCGCGATGAAGGCGGCAGATCGGGTTCGTCTTCGGGCATCACAACCCGAGCGTTCTTTGCTTTTTCCAGCTTGGCTCCTTCCTCGGTGGAGCCTTTGTCACCCCAGCGCACCTGCAAGGAAACAACCAAATCTGATCGTACACGAATTTGAACTACTCAAAATGTGTAGCGGTCCATCTCTGGCGCCTTTGTTGTCTATTTGTATGAAGCTCATAAGTTGAGGATGAGTTATTGCATACTTGCCAACTCTCCCGGATTTTCCGGGAGACTCCCGAAATTCAGCGCCTCTCCCGAAAACCTCCCGGGACAAATTTTCTCCCGAAAATCTCCCGAAATTCAGGCGGACCTGAGTGACGTGTCGACAGCCTGTTTTCACGTCCGCTTTCCCACAAAATAAACAGCGTGCCTGCCCAATCACGTTCTAACTGTAGAATGATCGAGGGCGAGTTCTTGGTTTCTTATGTGGGTTTATTGTTAGGCAGTTTCATTAACGTCCTCCCAGCGCGGCAACAACACACAACAACAGAAGTCACGTTTTCGTCTACCGTAAAGCAGTTCGTCTGCCGTAAACAGCAATGTTGTGACACTCTTAAACAGGACAATACTGCCATCTACTGTACATGCATATGTGACAATAACATCTAAAGTTAAAGTTAAAGTACCAATGATTGTCACACACACACACTAGGTGTGGCGAGATTATTCTCTGCATTTGACCCATCACCCTTGATCACCCCCTGAGAGGTGAGGGGAGCAGTGGGCAGCAGCGGTGGCTGCGCCCGGGAATCATTTTTTGGTGATTTAACCCCCAATTCCAACCCTTGATGCTGAGTGCCAAGCAGGGAGGTAATGGGTCCCATTTTTATAGTCTTTGGTATGACTCGGCCGGGATTTGAACTCACAACCTACCGATCTCAGGGCGGACACTCTAACCACTAGGCCACTGAGTAGGTTGGTTAGAAAAATAGTGACAGAGAATAGAACAAGGATGGACAATTCAACCATTAACTCAACATTGAGTAGATGAGTGTTATGTGTGTGTATATGTGTAAATAAATGAACACTGAAATTAAAGTATTTCTCTTATTTATATATATATATATATATATATATATATATATATATATATATATATATATATATATATATATATATATATATATATATATATATATATATATATATAACTTGAATTTACTGAAAGTCAAGTATTTCCTATATATATATATATATATATAGGAAATACTTGACTTGGTGAATTCTAGCTGTAAATATACTCCCCCCTCTTAACCACGCCCCCGCCCCCCACCCCCCACCTCCCGAAATCGAAGGTCTCAAGGTTGGCAAGTATGAGTTATTGAAATAACAGGACTGAAAGTAACAGGAGTGAGTTATTGACATTAGAATGAAATACCTGTAGGTGAATTATATCTATAGTAATAGCATGTGATTCAATAATTCAATAATCAATTATTAATAGCAGTGATTCAACAACAAAATAAATAATTTTTACAATCATTTAGGTAACAGGACTGTGCTGAGATGTTAACCCTCACCCTCCTAGATTAAATAATCAGTCATACATACCGTATTTTTCGGACTATAAGTCGCAGTTTTTTTCATAGTTTGGCCGGGCTCCAGTGCGACTTATATATGTTTTTTTCCATTTTTATTATGCATTTTCGGCAGGTGCGACTTATACTCCGGTGCGACTTATACTCCGATAAATACGGTACAGAAAAATAAATGTATTTTAGGCTTCTCTTGGCCTCCACCAGATCTGAATGATACAACGTCCTGTGTACCATGTGACTAAAGTGTGAATTCTAACTAAATTGGTTTTGTTTTTCTTTAAAAACTGACATTTTTAAGTATACACAGGTTAAGGAGTAGCACAACTGTGTAAAGAAAAATAAAACAAACATTTCTGAAGTTTTATGGTAAAGTGTACAGTTACAGTGAAGGTATGTCAAATTGTATTTAGCACACTGCAAAAACTGAAATCTAAGTAAGATGAAATATCTCAAATAAGGGTGATATTTGCTTATTTTCTGTTTGACAAGATAATTCTTCTCACTAAGCAGATTTTATGTTAGAGTGTTTTACTTGTTTTAAGGGTTTTGGTCCTAAATGATCTCAGTAAGATATTACAGCTTGTAGCTGAGATTTGATGACCTATTTTGAGTAAAACATGCTAGAAACTAGACTGATGCAAAGCTGTGTCATCAACACTCACAAGTATAAAACTACTTTTTCAAAGTAATAATTTCTTACTTCAAGCATGGAAAAAAAAATCATGATGCCGAGCGCATATCATTATGTCAAGATGTCAGTGGCCTAGTGGTTAGAGTGTCCGTCCTGAGATCGGTAGGTTGTGAGTTCAAACCCCGGCCGAGTCATACCAAAGACTATAAAAATGGGACCCATTACCTCCCTGCTTGGCACTCAGCATCAAGGGTTGGAATTGGGGGTTAAATCACCAAAATGATTCCCGGGCGCAGCCACCGCTGCTGCCCACTGCTCCCCTCACCTCCCAGGGGGTGATCAAGGGTGATGGGTCAAATGCAGAGAATAATTTCGCCACACCTAGTGTGTGTGTGACAATCATTGGTACTTTAACTTTAACTTTTATAATGGCACTAGCATTTACTCAATTTAAGAATATTTTTCAACATATTGAGCAAAAAAGTCTCGTTTTTTTTTCCTAGCAAGAAAAGTGCACTTGTTATTAGTGAGAATATACTTATTTTAAGGTATTTTGGGGTTCATTGAGGTTAGCTAATTTTACTTGTTTTGGAAAGTCTTGACAAGCCAAATTTTCTTGTTCTATTGGCAGATAATTTTGCTTAGTTCAAATAAAATACCCCTCATTTTTGTATTTTTTTTTTTTTCTTGTTTTTGAACACTGACTTTTTGCAGTGCAAAGTGAAGGACACTTTGCTAAATTAAAAAAAAAAAGTATTTTAAAGTTTAATTCTAAAGTGTGTTTGTACATTTTATTTTCTGATTGGGTGGAATGGCTGGTAAATCATTCAAATAGGTCTTCCTCATTTTGCCACAGAAATTTCAGGAAAAAACAAACTGTCAGCACATTTAGGGTAACGAGTGGTTATGTCGAAAAAGTGAAGCCTTTCAGCAAATACATAATACATATTTTCCATGGGTGTGCAGAAGAGTCTACTGAGACCGTGTCATCTCCTTGACTTTTCATCATCCAGGACAGATGTGCGACCCCTCTTGACCTCTCGTTTGTGCCGTTAAGCGAAAGTCTGCTGTCGTGATGTAGCACAGCCTCACACTCGCTGCAAAGTGCTGACAGATGTGCTCACAGGGCACCGACGCCAAAGGAGGAAATACCCTGAAGCATCACAACATGTCATAGCGATCCCCAGGCGCCGTGTAAGTATGTGCCCTCGTGTCCTCAAGCAAACAGTGGAAGTGGAATACACTTTGAAGGTCACCTATTGTGCATAATTGACTCTGTAATGATGTCCCAGCAGTAATGTGTCCCTAGAGCGGGGGTCGGCAACCCGCGGCTCTAGCGCCGCCCTAGTGGCTCTCTGGAGCTTTTTAAAAAATGTATGAAAAATGGAAAAAGATGAGGGGGGAAAAAAATATTTTTTGTTTTAGTATGTTTTCTGTAGGAGGACAAACATGACACAAACCTCCCTAATTGTTATAAAGCACACTGTTTATATTAAACATGCTTCACTGATTCGAGTATTTGGCGAGCGCCGTTTTGTCCTACTAATTTTGGCGGTCCTTGAACTCACCTTAGTTTGTTTACATGTATAACTTTCTCCGACTTCCTAGGACGTGTTTTATCCTTTTTCTGTCTCATTTTGTCCACCAAACTTTTAACTTTGTGCATGGATGCACAAAGGTGAGTTTTGTCGATGTTATTGACTTGTGTGGAGTGCTAATCAGACATATTTGGTCACTGCATGACTGTGAGCTAATCGATGCTAACATGCATACCTGCCAACTTTTGAAATAAAAAAAACCTAGTAGCCAGGGTCCAGGGGCCGCAGGCCCCGGTAGGTCCAGGACAAAGTCCTGGTGGGGGCCCCCGACGCAAAATGATTATTAGCATTCAGACAGGTTAAAATGTTGCTAAAACCATCACTTTTCTATCAGTCACAGTGACTTTTCAAAACAAAAATATTACAGCAAAGATCATATGGGTTGATTGACATGTTTATTCTGTAAGCTAACTTCAATAGTTTGAAATTATTTTGACAGTTAATGCCAGTCATCCTGTCAACCTTTCACAAGACTTCAATTTGTTAATTGAAAGTATAAACAGTATAAACACTTTTTACAGTAAACAAATGGTAAAACAGTACTAAACAATTCCATTAAAAAAAAAAATTGGTGTCATTATTAACTTTCTGTCCAAGCTTGTATAATCTACTGCCTTGTTCAATTGTAAAAAATATTCTGTGCCTAAAATTCACATTTCTATCACAATTATCATACTGTAAACATGGTAAGATAACTTCATTAAAATTAATAGTCCTGTCAATAGCATGGAATTACAATTCAAATGTAGTTTTTTTGTAAGCCTTTCAAAAGAATTCAAAATATGAAAAATTAATGAAAATTAATTTAAGCCATCAGACACTTGAAAAGTGGCACATCACATCTCTAATGTAATCATTTTAACTTTTCAACAGAAATAGCACTGCAAAAATATTAAGGACATACTTCTGTATTTTGGTAGTTATGCTGTCAACATTTAACAAGATTTCTTCAACTTGGACTTGAAAGCATAAATAGTATAAACACTTTTAACAGTATAACAGTACTAAACAATTCCAATAGATAACATTGGTGTCATCACCTTTTTGTGGCTAAAATTCAAATTTAGCAACGGCATTAGACTTGTGTTTTTTTGTCCCAACGTGGTCTTTTACATCGCTAATTCCTCCGTGTCCGATCGAAAAATCTTGTCTGCACAAGGTGCAATTCGCGTAGTTTTCACCCTTTTTGGAACGGATAATTATTCCCGGATAGGCTTTTGAATATTCTTCACGGAATGACTGCAGTTTTCTTTTCGGTTTAAGACTCGTTTGCGAT
This sequence comes from Nerophis lumbriciformis, assembly GCF_033978685.3. Taxonomy (NCBI): domain Eukaryota; kingdom Metazoa; phylum Chordata; class Actinopteri; order Syngnathiformes; family Syngnathidae; genus Nerophis; species Nerophis lumbriciformis. The sequence goes on along the minus strand of NC_084579.2, from coordinate 7,874,999 downwards.
TTTTCTCCGGCTGATTCCATGATCGTTCGCTCGTTTGGAAACAATGGCAACAGGTGCCTCGTGCTTGGCAGCGGTGCTATAAATAGCCTCGCGCATTTAAAAAAAAAATTTTTTTTTAATTAATGAAAAACCGTATTTTTTATCACTGCAACCGTAACCCGGAATAGGTTGATGAAAACCGTACTAATTACGGGAAAACCGGAGTAGTTGGCAGGTATGTAACATGCTATTTAGGCTAGCGATATGTACATATTGCATCATTATGCCTCATTTGTAGCTACATTTGAGGTCATTTAGTTTCCTTTAAGTCCTCTTAATTCAATGTATATCTCATGACACACTATCTGTATGTAATATGGCTTTTCATTTTTTGCGGCTCCAGACAAATGTGTTTTTGTATTTTTGGTCCAATAGCTCTTTCAACATTTTGGGTTGCCGACCCCTGCCCTAGAGCCTGTTTTTAAACACCAAAGAGGCCTGCCTTACTTGTTTGCTCCACTTTTGAGAGGCGGGGCACACAAAGAAAGTTGCAGGTTTTTATGGCGTCATAAAAAGGTAAACCTCCTTCCACATGGACATGACACCCCTAGCGAGATGGACCCACCTTGTACATACTTCACAGGACAGCTTTGTTGTTGTTGTTTTTTGTTTTTTTAAAGGCTTTACTACACATCTTAAAATAAAGCGCTGCCAATTATTTGGGTCAACTACAGAAGTGGTAGATGTCATGTCTGTGTAATCATGTTTTGTTTTAAGTCATGTTTTGTTTAGTTATAGGACTCTTTAGTTTCTGTCTTTTCACTCCCTTGTCTTGTTTCCATGATTACCCCATTAGTTTCACCTGTTCCACGTTTGGGCTCATTGTGCACTCTTGATTGTCACCATAGCAACCCATTAGTTTTCACCTGTCACGTCACGCACCTGTTTCACGTCTTGAGTCACGCACCTGTTTTCGTTAATCATGTCTGTAGTATTTAAGTTCAGTGTTTTTCAGTTTGTCTTTCTGACGACCTCTCCACATTTATGCTCTGTCCATTCTTACCATGTCCATTCTTCATGCAACTATTTTTGTCCAAGCCAAGTAAGTTTTGTTCCATGTTTATAGTCTTTTTGGTTTCATAGTTTGTTCTCCGCCATTGTGCGTGCTTTTCGTTTGTACTTTTTTGCTATAGTCTTTTGGTTTCATAGTTTATTCTCCGCCTCCGTGCGCGCTTTTTGTTTGATCCTTTTTTCTGTATTTATAGTCTTTAAATAAAAAATGTACTTACATTCCCGTCTCGCCCGAGCCAACTTTCCGTTGCATCCCGGAAAAGCAAACACCCAAGATCAAGTCTTGACAGTAGATTTTGATCAGTGTTTGTCTTATGCTAACCTGACATGTTTTTTTAAATATTAATTCACCCCTATACAATACCCTACCCTAATACCCTACTGTGCAATATTACCCTTCGAGTGCAATACAGCCGACACTGATTGTTATCACTCCGGTACTCTTGTCTTGTTCTGTATATTGTACAGTATTTTGTATATTGTACAGGATCGCTTATTATTTTTATTGGATAGTAGTCTGTTTATTTCAATTCTTATTTTTTATCTTTATTACTTCTTGTGTAATTTATTTTTATCCCATACTTGTTTCCACTACCGCACCTTAAGTTGGAGTCCTTAATCTAGTTATATGCAAATATAATGACAATAAAATCCATTCTATTCTATTCTTCTTCTAAAATGTGAGTGTAATGTTAGAATAGTAGCTCACATAGCAATGGTAGCATTGCTAATGTTTGTATCCTCTTGTCCCGTTCCTTAATGTTACATTGTTGGACAAAACCCAAAAGCAGTGAAGTTGGCACGTTGTGTAAATGGTAAATAAAAACAGAATACAATGATTTGCAAATCCCTTTCAACTTATATTCAATTGAATAAACTGCAAAGACAAGATATTTAACATTCAAATTATTTTTTGCAAATATTAGCTCATTTGAAATTTGATGCCTGCAACATGTTTTAAAAAAAGCTGGCACAAGTGGCAAAAAAGACTGAGAAAGTTGAGGACTGCTCATCAAACACTTATTTGGAACATCCCACAGGTGAACAGGCTAATTGGGAACAGGTGGGTGCCATGATTGGGTATAAAAGCAGCTTCCATGAAATGCTCAGTCATTCACAAACAAGGATGGGGCGAGGGTCACCACTATGTCAACAAATGCCTGAGCAAATTGTTGAACAGTTTAAGAAAAACCTTTTCTCAACCAGCTATTGCAAGGAATTTAGGGATTGCACCTTTTGCACCAGGACGAGGAATAGCTAAGGAAACATAAGCTAGCACCCCTGAATGTAAAGAAATGCCATGGATGGATCTACACCTGACATCCACTGTAATGATACCAAGTACAATAGCGTATCTAGTCGATACTATTAAGATTACATTGATATTTTTTATCGTCGCAAAAATTTTTTTCTATCAACGAAAACCAACATTGAACGCCCGTGACCTTCGATCCCTCAGGCGGTACTGCATCAAAAAGCGACATCAGTGTGTAAAGGATATCACCACATGGGCTCAGGAGCACTTCAGAAAACCACTGTCAGTAACTACAGTTTGTCACTGTAAGTGCAAGTTAAAACTCTACTATGCAAACTCATAAAAGTTACTAAAAACACTTGTTAAAGGGGTCATATTAGGATTGTTTTTATACATTTAAAACATTTCCTTGTGGTCTACAAGGTTCTTTGGTCAAAATGTTGTATGGATTATATTTTACAGACCATCTTCAAGCCGCTTTCTTTTCAGGACGCACCGTTTTGTGGGCGGTCTTATTTAAGTGGCTCCACTTCGATTGCTTCTTCTCCTCATCATTCATGCTGTAGTTTTTAGCGCTTCCATAGCGAATCGACTGACAGAAGTTGGGACTTTACACTACTTTGTATTAGAAAGTGGCAACAGCGGAGGATGAAGTGCATGTGCACGTACAAACCCACAACAAGAGGATAGAGAAAAAGAAGGAGCTTATTGACGACAGCGTCGGACTACAATGGCGGACTCGCGCAAAGCACTTCCGAGTCACTTTCTTACCATATATGGATAATCCGCTGACATCACACTTAAAAAAAATGTCACAGGTTATGCAAACTCCAAACGAGTATGAAGGAATGGAAGATTGTTGTATAAATATGTCGGCCATGCCTCCAAAGTTTGATTTCAAATTTCCTGGATTTATCCCGAATACACAAAAACAGGTACCGATTGGTGAGAAAATGTGGTTTTGAATTGCAGCATCAAGGTTATTTTATTGTAAGACCACGCATACCTCCATTCTTTTGATGCCTCCAACGCCGCGGCCTCCGTAATACGAGGCGTCCACCGTGGGCCATCTCTTCTTGTGAAAATCATCCTCGTCGTCCTGGGAAGAGAAGGAAGGTTGCACACTTATATCACAGCAAGGTCAAGCACAATGTCTCTTGGCCATATTTTTAACGCCCTTGTTTTTTTCCATGCAGGACCATGCTACGAACCAATTTCCACCAAAGCATGAAAGAACCCATTCAAACATATTGAGTTGAGTTGAGTTGAGTTTGAGTTTATTTGGAACATGCATGCATACAACATGATACATCACAATTTCCAGTTTCTCTTTTCAACATGTTCGAAAAGGAGTAGGAAGAAGCAGAGCTTATTTAATCCTACCCTTTTTCTTTTACATGGCAGTTTCTAAAACTTTTGTTCATTTCCTGTTCTCAATTTATTCACAATATATTCCATAAGTAATCACTATAAAAGTAAATAAATAAATAAATAATAATTGGTGAAGTAAGTTACATTTCATATGGTGAGATGAGTAAGATTATCTCGAAAATGAATGGATGGATGAAATAAATTCAGAATGTTTATCATGGTTCTTCTTCTTTGTACTTTGTAAACACTTTAAGTTTGAAGAGTTTCTTGAAGGGGATCATATTAATACATTGTTTGATTGCTTTGCTTAATCCATTCCATCCATACTTGCCAACCTTGAGACCTCCGATTTCGGGAAGTGGGGGGGGCGTGGTCGGGGGGGGGCGTGGTTGGGGGCGTGGTTAAGAGAGGAGGAGTATATTTACAGCTAGAATTCACCAAGTCAAGTATTTCATATATATATATATATATATATATATATAAGAAATACTTGACTTTCAGTTAATTCTAGCTATATATATATATATATATATATATATATATATATATATATATTTATTTTATTATATATATATATATATATATATATATATATATATATATATATATTTATTTTATTATATATATATATATATATATATATATATATATATATATATATAACACTCATCTACTCATTGTTGAGTTAAGGGTTGAATTGTCCATCCTTGTTCTATTCTCTGTCACTATTTTTCCAACCATGCTGAACACCCTCTCTGATGATGCATTCTGCTTCGTCTCCTTGTTGTGTGCGCAGTTGTGCACTGCACTCTCTAAAAGCCGTAGATGTTATTGTCACATATGCATGTACAGTAGATGGCAATATTGTCCTGTTTAAGAGTGTCACAACATTGCTGTTTACGGCAGACGAACTGCTTTACGGGAGACAAAAACGTGACTGCTGTTGTTGTGTGTTGTTACCGCGCTGGGAGGACGTTAATGAAACTGCCTAACAATAAACCCACACAAGAAACCAAGAACTCGCCCTTGATCATTCTAGAGTTATAACGTGATTGGGCAGGCACGCTGTTTATATTGTGGGAAAGCGGACGTGAAAACAGGCTGTCGACACGTCACTCAGGTCCGCCTGAATTTCGGGAGATTTTCGGGAGAAAATTTGTCCAGGGAGGTTTTCGGGAGAGGCGCTGAATTTCGAGAGTCTCCCGGAAAATCCGGGAGGGTTGGCAAGTATGATTCCATCATTGAATTCCATATACTGATATACTGAAGGTCTTAAGTGTTGTACCTGCATACAAATGTTTTAAATTACATTTTTCTCTAAGATTATATTTCTCCTCTTTTGTTGAGAATAATTGTTGTATATTCTTGGATAGAAGATTATAGTTTGTGTATAATTGTAGCTGTTTGCAAATTCACTATGTCGTGGAATTTCAGTATTTTTGATTCAATAGATAAAGTGTTTGTATGTTCTCTATATCCAACATGATGTATTATTCTAACTGATCTTTTTTGTAACACCGTTAATGAATGAAGTGTATTTTTGTAGTTATTTCCCCATATTTCTACACAATAACTCAGATATGGTAACCCTAGCGAGCAGTAGAGAATATGAAGTGATTTTTGGTCTAGAACATGTTTTGCTTTATTCATTATTGACGTGTTTCTTGCTTATTATGTTGTATATTTTTACATGAGATTTCCAGTTCAATTTATCATCAATCATTATACCTAGAAATTTGGTTTCATTTACTCTTTCAATTTCTATTCCATCTATTTGTATTTGTGTTTGACTTTCTCTTCTACTGTTACCAAATAGCATTATTTTAGTTTTACTGAGTTTCAACGATAGTCTGTTTTTGTCAAACCATCTTTTTAAAGGGGAACATTATCACAATTTCAGAAGGGTTAAAACCATTAAAAATCCGTTCCCAGAGGCTTATTTTATTTTTCGAAGTTTTTTTCAAAATTTTACCCATCACGCAATATCCCTAAAAAAAGCTTCAAAGTGCCTGATTTTAACCATCGTTATATACACCCGTCCATTTTCCTGTCACATAGTGATGCCAACACAAACAAACATGGCGTATAGAACAGCAAGCTATAGCGACATTAGCTCGGATTCAGACTCGGATTTCAGCGGCTTAAGCGATTCAACAGATTACGCATGTATTGAAACGGATGGTTGTAGTGTGGAGGCAGGTAGCGAAAACGAAATTGAAGAAGAAACTGAAGCTATTGAGCCATATCGGTTTGAACCGTATGCAAGCGAAACCGACGAAAACCACACGACAGCCAGCGACACGGGAGAAAGCGAGGACGAATTCGGCGATCGCCTTCTAACCAACGATTGGTATGTGTTTGTTTGGCATTAAAGGAAACTAACAACTATGAACTAGGTTTACAGCATGTGAAATACATTTGGCAACAATATGCACTTTGAGAGTGCAGACAGCCCAATTTTCATCAATTAATATATTCTGTAGACATACCCTCATCCGCTCTCTTTTCCTGAAGCTGATCTGTCCAGTTTTGGAGTTGATGTCAGCAGGCCAGGGAAGCTAGGGTCGATATTCTTCTCTTGATCATCTTCGGTGGCATAAGGGACGGTGTGAGCCAAGACATCCAGGGGGTTTAGCTCGCTCGTCTGCGGGAACAAACTGCCGCCATTGCTTGCCGTGCTACCGAGGTCCTTTGCCCCTGAATTGCTCACACACTCCGGCAGATTCAATGGGGGTCTGGCGGCAAATTTCTTTGACTTTATCGTTGAAAATGCATCTGCTTTGAGTGTCGCAGGATATCCACACATTCTTGCCATCTCTGTCGTAGCATAGCTTTCGTCGGTAAAGTGTGCGGAACAAACGTCCAATTTCTTGCCACTTTCGCATCTTTGGGCCACTGGTGCAACTTGAATCCGTCCCTGTTCGTGTTGTTACACCCTCCGACAACACACCGACGAGGCATGATGTCTCCAAGGTACAGAAAACAGTCGAAAAAACGGAAAATAACAGAGCTGATTTGACTCGGTGTTTGAGAAAATGGCGGATTGCTTCCCGATGTGACGTCACGTTGTGACGTCATCGCTCCAAGAGCGAATAATAGAAAGGCGTTTAATTCGCCAAAATTCACCCATTTAGAGTTCGGAAATCGGTTAAAAAAATAGATGGTCTTTTTTCTGCAACATCAAGGTATATATTGACGCTTACATAGGTCTGGTGATAATGTTCCCCTTTAATTTGTTCATTTCTTCTGTTATTATTTGTATTATCTTCTGTGTGTTCTCTCCTGAACAAAACGCTGTTGTATCATGCGCAAATAATACTAACTTAAAATGGTACGAATCACTTACTGAGAAGTCGTCCTCTATCGGTGGTGGTGGTGGTGGCTCATGGATGACCTGCATGGAATCATGGAAGGTTTTAAAAGTGTCCTTCTAAAAGAATACTTAGTATTAACTGTGCTGGAGCTTACCACGGTGCAGCAGAGAGGCCAGAACCACCACAGCAGAGCAAAGATGAGCAGGAGCAGCAGGATGAGCAGAGCAATCGCCACAAAGGTCCCATCAGACTGGTCAGAAAAACACAATCATGACTAGGGATGTCCCGATCCGATCCAAATACCGATATTTGCCAAAAAAATGCGTATCGGCAAGGCATGGGAAAATGCCGATCCAGATCCAGTTTAAAAAAAACTCCGGTCCGTGTTTTCCAACGCACAGATTTAAATAATACATTCCACTTTTCTGCTGCTCCCTATTTCCGTTCCGCATTTTCCAGCACACCTTCAACACATCCACAGGTCTGTGGATTCTCACGCAGTTGCTTTTAGCTGCTGGCATTGCACGACAGGCTCTTCCCACTCCTTCTTCTGTCTCCTTCTCACAGACAGCAAGCGCAACTTCTTACACACGTCATACGTCACATACGTATACGTCCTCTCCCAGCAGAGAGGTAGCAGCATGGCTAACGTTAGCTGTGATGCTAGCGCAGCTGCTAAGGTGCGCGCCTGCTCAAACGTCCTCTGCGCACGGCAAATCTATGCCACGCACAAAATCAAATAAAAAAATAAGCGCATAACAATTTTCGACACACGGACACGACAGAGAAAACAGTTTTCGTCATCATTGTTCAAATATTGTAACGTCTGTCGAGACGCTTATCTCCATTCGGTGCCACACGTCCACACCATCAAAATGCCGAGGCAAACATTTCCAGATCAACACCGTATGAAAAAAATAGTGATTTTTTTTTAGTTGTGATTTCCTTCTCTGCATGAAAGTTTAAAAGTAGCATATATTAATGCAGTATGAAGAAGAATGTTTTAATGTAGACATGCAAGCCTTGAAAGAACATTTTGAAAATCAAGACTACATTTCCTGCAAATGGGTGCATTTCTACCCTATATTTTAACTTTAGATTTATTCTCATATCAAACTCTTTTGGCTGTCTTTTTGACACTTACATCCGGCGCCCCCCTCCACACCCTGGATTATAAATAATTCAATGTGATTATCTTGTGTGATGACTGTATTATGATGATAGTATATATCTGTATCATGAATCAGTGGATCCCGACTTAAACAAGTTGAAAAACTTATTGGGGTGTTACCATTTAGTGGTCAATTGTACGGAATATGTACTTCACTGTGCAACCTACTAATAAAAGTCTCAATCAATCAATCAAAACACATAGAATCATCATACTGCTGTGATTATATGCATCAAGTGTTCATTCAAGGCTAAGGCAAAATATCGAGATATATATCGTGTATCGCAATATGGCCTTAAAATATCGTCCAGCCCTAGTTTCAATGATGCCATTTCTGTTTGTCATGTATAATTGTGTCTATTTTGTGTTTATCCTTGAATAAACAGGTCAGTTTCTTGTTACCAACCCATCCATCCATCCATTTTCTACCGCTTATTCCCTTTGGGGTCGCGGGGGGCGCTGGAGCCTATCTCAGCTACCAACCATTGTGTATTATTCAAACTCCCCTAATTCAGCTGGCGAGTTGTTATCAAGAGTACTAAAACCCTTTTCAACATGATTCTGACAACTAAGTAGGCTAAATAACTTTAAACTTTAATACATGCTCGGATAGGCCAGTATCGGTATCGGTCAGTATCGGTATCGGATCGGAAGTGCAAAAACAATATCGGTATCGGATCGGAAGTGCAAAAACCTGGATCGGGACATCCCTAATCATGACTAATAAAAATGTTCTAATAGCCTGACTTTTATGTGGAAGCAGGCAATGATCGTACACTGTCTGCACGGCCAAATCTTTTAGTCGTGTTTGTTGCACTATTGACACGCTGCAGGACCGCTTGTATCGGAACTTATATCTGCGATTTGACATCATCAAATACTTCTGTTTTCTAATATCGGACTGACATTTTGCATTGTTTTCTGCATGTAAAAACTGTGAAGTGAATTATATTTATATAGCGCTTTTCTCTAGTGACTCAAAGCGCTGTACATAGTGAAACCCAATATCTAAACTATAAATATTCCCTATAAAATGTGTTGTGTTAAAATGTTGCCGTGTATGGAATAGATCAGTGGTTCTCAAATGGGGGTACACGTACCCCTGGGGGTACTTGAAGGTATGCCAAGGGGTACGTGAGATTTTTTTTAAATATTCTAAAAATAGCAACAATTCAAAAATCCTTTATAAATATAAATAAAAAAACTATCTTTTTCTTCCAAATAGTTCAAGAAAGACCACTACAAATGAGCAATGTCACGACTTGATCTTGGGAGTTTGCTTTTCCAGGATGCAACGGAAAGTTGGCACGGGCGAGACGGGAATTAAGGTACATGATTTATTATTATCAAAAAAAAAGGAATAAATGAAAGCGCGCACAGTGGCGGAGAACAAACTATGAAAAACAAAAAGACTATAAACATGGAACCAAAACTTACTTTGACAAGGGACATGAAGCAGGATCTTAGAGGAATGGACAGAGCATAAATGTGGTGTGATCGTCAGGACGAACAACAGAAAATGAATGAACTTAAATACTATGGACATGATTAGTGAAAGCAGGTGCGTGACTCAAAACGTGAAACAGGTGCGTGACGTGACAGGTGAAAACTAATGGTTGCTATGGTGACCAGACAAGGGAGTGAAAAGACAGAAACTAAACAAAACATGACTTAAAACAAAACATGATAATACAGACATGACAAGCAATATTTTGCACTGTTATTCAATTTAATAAATCAGAAACTGATAACAGTGCTGTATTTTACTTCTTTATCTCTTTCTTTCAACCAAAAATGCTTTGCTCTGATTAGGGGGTACTTGAATTAAAAAAAATTTCACAGGGTGTACATCACTGAAAAAAGGTTGAGAACCACTGGAATAGATCAATTGGATTTCCTTTATTATGGGAACAATTGCTTCGTTTTTTCCATACGATTCAGCTTTTTTTTTAGCCGAGGTAGTGCTGTATTTACACGCACTTACAGTAAGTAGTGTCAGGTCCCGCTCTAACTCACATACTGTACATCTTGGTAACAACTTGCTTTTACGACACACTCTCACACAGCTGCGTAAAACGTATTGCTTTTTCCCAGCAGTAAATTTTGCATGCTGTTCCTTAAAATACAGTATAGGATGTCCACAGAGAATGATCTGGACACGATCAAACCCTCCCAGAGCAAAAATAGGGACTGCAAAGGTAGTGTTTTCACAAAGTCCTGAGTATAATTGATAGCAGACTTGGATGTCTGCAATTGATGACTAAAATATGTCTCTGTTCCATTTGGCAGTCAAGGTGACAGCCGACCTGGCCTGGCCTGAGCAAAGAATGTCTGCTCAGAGTAAACATTTTCTTTTTTTTATGTGGGGGCGGGGGCTTTTATGCCTGCTAATATTATTTAATTATGCATATTTTGGGGCGTGTGCTTTGAAACAAGGTTTTAAAATAACACTTTCCATCATGTTTCCAAGTCCAGGTAACACAAAGCAGAAGGTGTATGTGTGGCAGATGTTTTTCAAATCTTCCAAGATTTTAGGATCAGTGGGAGCTAAGGAGAACTTAAGAGTCATTAGGAGATATGACGTAGCATAGTGATGTCAGGGTAGTGTTGGAAAACAAAGATGGTGGGTTTAGTTTGGCTTTCTCCTCGCCCTCGGCGTCATACTCACACAAGTGACAGCGGTGATGGTGACGGAGCTGGATATGAAACTCAGGCCGTTGTTCATGCTGACGTGGAGCGTGGCGGCCCTGCAGAGAAAAGCAAGCGCGGTGTCAATGAGAGGAATGAGATTTCTCGACAATTTGCCGGGAATAAAAGAGTACACGCTCATTAGAATAGTACTTACATTCCCTCCTTTTCCAAAACGGGAGCCGGGCACAGAAGGTAGGTGTCTCTCACCACCAAAGGCCTTTTCACTGTGCAAAGATGATTAAAAGCTCAACATGTTAGTTTATGGTTCATTCATTTCAAACATGCTCAACAAAGTTACAAAAGAAATGAACAGGACATGTTTGCATGCAATAATATGTTTGAAAGAGACATGTCCATGTCTCGGTAATTACTGATAGTTTGTTCACTTCCTGTGGTTTAATCATACTTGCCAACCTTGAGACCTCCGATTTCGGGAGGTGGGGGGCGTGGTCGGGGGTGGGGCGGGGGCGTGGTTAAGATATATATATATAAGAAATACTTGACTTTCAGTGAATTCTAGCAATATATATATTTTATTACACATATATATATATATATATATATATATATATATATATAAATAAAATAAATACTTGAATTTCAGTGTTCATTTATTTACACATATACACACATATAACACTCATCTACTCATTGTTGAGTTAAGGGTTGAATTGTCCATTGTTCTATTCTCTGTCACTATTTCAGAACACACTAGAGATGCGCGGATAGGCAATTATTTCATCCGCAACCGCATCAGAAAGTCGTCAACCATCCGCCATCCACCCGTTTTAACATTTGATCAGAACCGCACCCACCCGCACCCGCCCGTTGTTATGTATCTAATATAGACGATGCAAGGCATTAGTGAGGTTATAAAGCTTTTGCCTGTTAAAGAAAGGAGACTGATCCAATGCAGCACAGACATTCGCGTGCCACGCTGTCACGACCCAGACGCACACCAGTGCGCAATCATATGGGAGCCGCGCTGAGCGCACCTCCAAGCGCGTCTCGCTGCCGGCGATGGCCGGGTATGGGCCCGACGCTCCAGCGCCATCCATTTTCAGGGCTAGTTGATTCGGCAGGTGGGTTGTTACACACTCCTTAGCGGGTTCCAACTTCCATGGCCACCGTCCTGCTGTCTATATCAACCAGGGTGAGCCCCACCCCTTTCGTGAGCGCACTGCGCGCGGAGTGACCCCTGTTACGCGCCCCCGGCAACAGGGGTGGCGGGCAGGTAAGCTGCGCGGGCGGAGCGCGCGGAGTGACCCCTGTTACCAGACCCCGGCCACGGGGGTGGCGGGCAGGTAAGCTGCTTACCTGCTGCGCGTGACGCCGGCCGCGGCGAAGGCGGACGAGGCGGGGTGTCGGTGCGGTGGGCGCGGTGGTGACCCTGGACGTGCGTCGGGCCCTTCTCGCGGATCGCCTCAGCTACGGCTCCCGGTGGGGCCCTCTCGGGGGAAGGGGCCTCGGTCCCGGACCCCGGCGAGGCGTCCCTTCTCCGCTCCGTAAAAGTGTCCATCTCTTTTTTTTTCTTCTTCTGTTGTGGCATATGCAGCAGGTGCCTGCTCGTTTTTCGTATGTGGGTAACAACATTTAACTATGTATATATATTTCCGAATTGGTTTAACTGCCACCCGCCTGAATCTATTTAAAATCTAATTTTTTTTTATTTCAACCGCCCGACCCGACCCGACCCGCGGATAAAATCTAATTTTTTTTAATTTCATCCGCCCGATCCGCGGATAATCCGCGGACTCCGCGGTTGTGCCCGCAAACCGCGCATCTCTAGAACACACACATTATACAAATATACATTATAAAATCAATAAGAAAACGGGAGCTCTAATTTGGGAGTCTGAATTAGGATCAGAAGTTCCTATATAAACATTGCGCACTCACGTCGCCTTTTTGTATTGATTACTGCAGCTGTGCACTGGATTCATTCACAAATACAAACTACAACTCACAAACACTTTAGAGTTAGGCTCCACCATCAGAATGTGTACTTAAACTTATAAAGATCACATGGATATTATTCAGTAAGTTGATTCACCAAAACTAACCTGTTATACAGGAGGAAAAAAGCACACAGGACGTTTCAATTGTTCACAGACTGGTCGCGCTCATCAGAATGACAAGACACTTCCGGTCTGCAGGTGATAGCATTCAATTGGGAAGAAACGCCCTACTGCCCCCTACTGACCAATGTCAATACTGATAAATGTGTAATGACAGCTCCAAAAACTAATTCAAACCACAAAATAAAATAAATAAATCAACACAAAAATGTGACACTTTATGGGTGGGTCACATATGCATGTACAGTAGATGGCAGTATTGTCCTGTTTAAAAGTGTCACAACATTGCTGTTTACGGCACACCAACTGCTTTACGGTAGGTAGACGAAAACTTGACTGCTGTTTTGTGTGTTGTTACCGCGCTGGGAGGACGTTAATGAAACTGCCTAACAATAAACCCACATAAGAAACCAAGAACTCGCCCTCGATCATTAGCTGTTTATATGGTGGGAAAGCAAACGTGAGAACAGGCTGTCAACACGTCACTCAGGTCCGCATGGAGCTGGAGGGGGCGTGGCCTCCAGCTCCGCCTGAATTTCGGGAGATTTTCGGGAGAAAATTTGTCCCGGGAGGTTTTCGGGAGAGGCGCTGAATTTCGGGAGTCTCCCGGAAAATCCGGGAGGGTTGGCAAGTATGGTTTTAATGCGGCCATTAGGAAATTGAAAAAAAATGGTCATATGTGACAATTGACAGATGGCTTTTAAAAACCAAAATATATGAACATAATTATATATATATAATTATATTATGGTAATAATAATCCCTGACTAAATACAATGTATCAAATGGTACAAGATAATAAAGTAAATATACTGCAAAAACTGAAATCTAAGTAAGATTAAATATCTCAAATAAGGGTGATATTTGCTTATTTTCTGTCTGATAAGATAATTCTTCTCACTAAGCAGATTTTATGTTAGAGTGTTTTACTTGTTTTTATTGTTTTGGTCCTAAATGATCTCAGTAAGATATTACAGCTTGTTGCTGAGATTTGATGACCTATATTGAGTAAAACATGCTTGAAACTAGAATATCAACTGTTGTAAAGCTGTGTCATTAACACTCACAAGTATAAAACTACTTTTTTAAAGTAATAATTTCAATCATGATGCCGAGCGCATATCATTATGTCAAGATAATGGCACTAGCATTTACTTAATTTAAGAATATTTTTCAACATATTGAGCAAAAAGGTTTCTTTTTTTTCTACCAAGAAAAGTGCACTTGTTATTAGTGAGAATATACTTATTTTAAGGTATGTTTGGGTTCATTGAGGTTAGCTAATTTTACTTGTTTTGGAAAGTCTTGACAAGCCGAATTTTCTTGTTCTATTGGCAGATAATTTTGCTTAGTTCAAGTAAAATACCCCTCATTTTTTAAATTTTTTGTCTTGTTTTTGAACAGTGACTTTTTGCAGTGTACTAAGATAATTAGGGTATGAATGAATATAAAAAAATAATAATAATAAATAAAGATTATAGATCACAGGTGTCAAACTCAACTCTGGCCCGCCACGTTATTTTATGTGGCCCGCGAAAGCCTGGAAATAATGTGCGTTATTAAAATGCTTAATCTTTTCTTACTAAATATATTTGTTCTTTCCTTTTTGACACTAAAAATCATGTGCCGCATGCAATTGCATATCTCTTAAAATTCAATATTATCAAAATCAAAATGTTATGTTATCATGTATTCCAAAAGTATTTTTTGTTAAAATAAAGATAAATATTGTACTTAAATATCTGCCTGACTTATGATTTCAAAACAAGTTATCAATCAACTTGTAGAATGTAAAATTGACAATAGATACATTCCATATTTCCATGTACAGTAAGACACTAAAACATTAAAAAACAAACAAAAAAAACATTAAAACAACAAGATTTTATGGTTAAAAAAAAAAAAAGCAGCTTTGTTGCATGAATTTTACTGCTAAGAACAGTGGTATGGTTTTTCCATTTATTCCATTTTTTATATGCTGTAAAAACACTGTTTTTTACTGTAAAACTCTGGTAACTGAGCTGCCAGTTTTTAAGCTTATGTCAAAAAATATATTATTATATATATATATACATCATGTATTACTCATTGTTAAAAGTGGCCCTCTGAGGGCCACCGTAATTGCGAAGTGGTCATCAATGAAAACGAGTTTGACACCCCTGTTATAGATGGATGCATGCATGTGAGATTCTGTATCTACAAAGCAAAAGCAAAACAAGTTTTTAACCTATTTTAAACTACTTAAGTAAAGCATTTCCGTTAAAATTGGTAGGTTGTGAGATTCCCGGGCGCGGCACCGCTGCTGCCCAATGCTCCCCTCACCTCCCCGGGGGTGAACAAGGGGATGGGTCAAATGCAGAGGACAAATTTCACCACACCTAGTGTGTGTGTGAGACAATCATTGGAACTTTAACTTTAACTTTAAAATTGTGCTCCCCAACTGCAGAGAGTACCAGGCACATATTAGGGAAAGAGGCCTTTATCTGTGCAAGTGCATTTTAATAAAAATGCTTGAAAATGAATACTATGTAATGACAAATATTGCATAAATACATACAATTTATATTTTTATTTCTATACAATAACATTTCCTTGATTGATGAACTGGGAAAATTAATGATCATATAATTGTTTTGAGGCCAATATAGGGCAGACTAAACCAACAGCGCCTCACTGGTTGTAGCTAAGTAGTGCAATGACCATTAAGCCTTTATTGTTTATTGATGTGCTAATCCAACTACTTCATTAAATAACCTACAATAAAATTCACACAATCATTATAAAAAAAACAATGTTTTTCAACATTTTAAGTGACTTTGGTTTAAATGACATTAATTTCTTTCAACTAATTAGCTTATAGAGAGATAAAGTAACACAAGCGGCAATTAAACCTGTGTATTAAACAGGTCATTACATTTTTTTTCCATCACCAAATGCCATTTTTTTCACTTTGAAAGAACTACCTTCAGTATTTCTATATTTGTTAATTGACCACAGCTGTAGTGTGTTGTTTATAAGCTTGAAGTTGATTTTGAAGCTTTCTGCATGCAAAACAAAAACTTTTACAAAGTGATAGTTATACAGCAACGAGACCAATCGCAAATTAATTATTTTTTTTCCCCTTTGTAACTAAATTCCTGCACTTCCCCTCTTGCAAGTGAGAAAGAAGGCCAACGAGCAGGGCTGTGGTTTGTTTACACTTGGCCGAGGAGCCTGGTGTCAAATGTGTGCAAAGACGCGGCTCCTTTTCGATGGGATCCACATTCCCCCCAACTTCAGACATCTGAGAAGGCCTGAGTGTTATACCAGCTGATCCTAAGCAGACTGGGGGCGGGGGGCAAGAGACCACTTTCCCTTCACCCATCACCCAACAGATTGGGCTAAATCTAAACAATGTGTTTGTGTTTTTGGATAGGAAATATCAATGTCATTATATTCAATTGTCAATCAATCAAAGTTCAGCCCTTAATCGAAGACCACAATGACATTATTCATGATAATGAGAGTCTTCTACAACACAAGTGTTGTCTGTGCGGGACAAAACAGTTTTTAAAAACTTGGGTGTGCACTTTGGTGGGGTCCGCTTAGCAATCACACTGGTATTTTTTTCTTTTGGAATAACTTTGGTAACATATTACATGACGTAACTCAAATATTCCAAGTCTGCTGGGTTGAATACGTATGTTATTTTTCTATTCTGCTTTTTTTTGGATGGATTTCACCATTAGCAAGGGCAGGTTTTGTGGTATATTATGTGACATAACTCAACTATTGCAAACCAAAATACTGCTAGGTTTTTTTTTCACATTTTGCTATATTTACCTGTTTTGACCTCACCAAAACATCCAAAATAAACATGTAAAGGGCAGTTTTTGTGATATATATTATGCGATGCAACCCAATATTCTAAGTCTGTTGGGCAGTGACGTGAAGTTACTAGAGGCCTCAATCATGGAAAGAAAAAAAAATGTAAAAAAAAAAAAAAATTATTAAATTGTTAAATGTATCCAGTGATTATACTATAAAGTTATTTTCCATTTAACTTCACCAGTTTTAGATTATTTTTATTTATAAAATCGCTGAATTTTCACATTTGCCGTTCAAATACTGAGAAGAGGCACGTCACTCATTTGTGCCTCACCATGGATTGCGCAATGACTCGGCTAACTGCTGGCCTGCTGTGCAGTGAGACCGTATTACTATATGAACTATATTATACATTTCCATAGTTTAGTTAGCTGAGGTATATAATGTACAGTGTATTTTGTCAACAACTGTATGTGTGTAGCGTATTTCTTGTGCTGAGCGATCATAAAACGGCTGCAAAAGACGCACTGGCTGAGGCTCGCCTCCTGCACCCCCGCTGTAGATTGCGAGCCCTGACGGGAGTGTTATATCAACTAAAGCCCACACTTAAACTTTCCACATGCAAGATTGAATCTATTTAAAAAAGTTATTTCATAAGAAGCCAAAAAGTGCAAAAACAATACTGTTCGTGTTGGAGGAGTTGTGAATGACTGCAGGGCCACAACATTAGGTACACCTGCAGACTGCAGGTGTACCTAATTCAAAACTCCTCCAACACGAACATTATTGTTTTTGCATTTTTTGGCTTCTTATTAAATAACTTTTGTAACCTATTTTTATGGGCTTTCCTCTTTGTGATGTTAAGTTCCTGTTATGCGCTGTTATACAGTATATGCCTTGAGCTCTTATTTTGAAGTGATGACATGTTGTAGTGGAGCGGAGGTTTTTGAAAGAAGGTAAATAAAGTGGTCCTCGTGTAAACTGGAGCCTCCGTGTTTGTTATTTTGTAGTTTCTTACAGTATAGGCGACATTTATAAACCCTCGGTTACACTTTTTTAAATAGATTCAATCTTGCACGTAGAAAGTTTAAGTGAGGGCTTTAGTTGATATAACACTCCTGTCAGGAGGTGCATTAATCCAGCACTACAGCGGCGCATGGACTTCATTTATAACTTAGTAAAGGTAAGACCATAATAACGTTTTTTTTATTAAATGTGCTTTTTTGTGTCCCTTATAACTTATAAGGGACTGGCGAAAAATCTCCCCAAAAAATGCGACTTATACTCTAGTGCGACTTATAAATGTTCTTTTCCTTCTTTATTATGCATTTTCGGCCGGTGCGACTTATACTACGGAGTGACTTATAATCCGAAAAATATTGCGGTACTTAGATTTGACCAAAAGCTTCTAAATATACTTCTGAAGACCAACATTGTCACACACACAGAGGGAGAGAGCATTTTCTTTTTCATAATTGTCATTTCTGCATGCTCATCACTTGTACGTGTCAATGGTCTGTGTGGCGTTCACATCAAGCCGGCCAGGACCCAGCCCTCAGGCGCTTCTGGTCCACTTAAGTGGTGCACACCAGAGTTAGAATGATGGCGTTCACTACAGACCCAAGGAACAGTACTATGAGACTAAACACACCAGCGTTCTTTTTCACCAACCATGACAATCGTTGCTTCCTCCGAGTGTCCTTGTTGACCGTCGCAGCCACAAACCGCTAACTCAGCTATTTTATTTGCTCTGTGAAGCTGTGTTTCAAAAACAAATCATGTGTCTGTGTAATAAATACCGCCGGCAGCCAGCGCACAGACTTGACAAAGGTCTTGCCAAACTCCTGGGGAATTAATCTGGCTCTTGGGCTACTTAATTCCGTCTAACCGACCACTTTGACCGCCAAATATGCTGCTTTGACTTGCTTCTGGCTCGGCACGGCACAAAGTGGAGGGCTTTGCGTTTATATACGACCCACTTAAAGGCGCCTTAATTGTCAGGGTTTTCCCCCCACACCCTCAGGAACTGTTGGCAGCTCTGAGACGAATCGTTTTTGTGTTTTTATGTACGAAGACGGTGCACTGGGCCTCATAAAAAAAACAATTGGATTTATTAGAGCGGGTACTTACTAAAAGTCACTGTGTCGTTGATGCGGAAGCTGCAGAGGACTTTCTGCACATCGCCAGCGTGCAAGAAACCATTTCCTCTGATTACCACCTGGAATGATTCTGAGGGAGCATTGGAGTTATTAAAATAATCAATCATTCTGTAGGTTATTTGGCAGAATTGCACAAAAAAAACAAGAACTCACGCCATGCAACCTCATTTAAAGAGGGGAGATTTATAATTAAAACAGATTTTGACACTAGCCAGATGACGGGAACAATATTATTAGTGAGTCAGTCATTACATTGATGCAGGCTAACAATGGCTAGAAAATATTTCCCTTACCTCCTGCACAGATGCTAGACGGCTCGACGGCCAGAATCTCAATGCATGACCTCTTCAGAATCTGGAACATGGAAATAAGAAATTTAAATGCATACAGTATATTTTTGCATGCACAGCATCTCCCAAATATGAATACACTCCTCACATTTCAGAAAGCATTTTGTTCTATCTTTCAAAAGACAAAACTATAGAAGTTAAACTTGGATATGCTTTTGAGTAGTCAGTGTACAGCAGGCCTGGGCAATTATTTTGACTCGGGGGGGCCAAATTTAGAGAAAAAAATGGGTATGGGGGCCGGTATATCTATGTATATATATATATTTATATATACATATGTGTATATATATATTTTTATACATATATATTTTTATATATATATATATATATATATATATATATATATATATATATATATATATATATATATATATATATATATATATATATATATATATATATATATATACACACACACACACATATACATATATATATATATATATATATATATATATATATATATATATATATATATATATATACACACTATATTGCCAAAAGTATTTGGCCACCGTATATACATATACAGACATATACATATAAATACATACACATATACATATAACTACATATATATACATACAAAAAAAAAAAATATATATATATATATATATATATATATATATATATATATATATATATATATATACTATATTGCCAAAAGTATTTGGCCACCATATATACAAACCCCGTTTCCATATGAGTTGGGAAATTGTGTTAGATGTAAATATAAACGGAATACAATGATTTGCAAATCCTTTTCAACCCATATTCAGTTGAATGCACTACAAAGACAAGATATTTGATGTTCAAACTCATAAACGTCATTTTTTTTTGCAAATAATAATTAACTTAGAATTTCATGGCTGCAACACGTGCCAAAGTCGTTGGGAAAGGGCATGTTCACCACTGTGTTACATGGCCTTTCCTTTTAACAACACTCAGTAAACGTTTGGGAACTGAGGAGACACATTTTTGAAGCTTCTCAGGTGGAATTCTTTCCCATTCTTGCTTGATGTACAGCTTAAGTTGTTCAACAGTCCGGGGGTCTCCGTTGTGGTATTTTAGGCTTCATAATGCGCCACACATTTTCAATGGGAGACAGGTCTGGACTACAGGCAGGCCAGTCTAGTACCCGCACTCTTTTACTATGAAGCCACGTTGATATAACATGTGGCTTGGCATTGTCTTGCTGAAATAAGCAGGGGCGTCCATGGTAACGTTGCTTGGATGGCAATATATGTTGCTCCAAAACCTGTATGTACCTTTCAGCATTAATGGTGCCTTCACAGATGTGTAAGTTACCCATGTCTTGGGCACTAATACACCCCCATACCATCACACATGCTGCCTTTTCATCTTTGCGCCTATAACAATCCGGATGGTTCTTTTCCTCTTTGGTCCAGAGGACACTATGTCCACAGTTTCCAAAAACAATTTGAAATGTGGACTCGTCAGACCACAGAACCCGTTTCCACTTTGTATCAGTCCATCTTAGATGAGCTCAGGCCCAGCGAAGCCGACGGCGTTTTTGGGTGTTGTTGATAACCGGTTTTCGCCTTGCATAGGAGAGTTTTAACTTGCACTTACAGATGTAGCGACCAACTGTAGTTACTGACAGTGGGTTTCTGAAGTGTTCCTGAGCCCATGTGGTGATATCCTTTACACACTGATATCGCTTGTTGATGCAGTACCGCCTGAGGGATCGAAGGTCACGGGCTTAACTGCTTACGTGCAGTGATTTCTCCAGATTCTCTGAACCCTTTGATGATATTACAGACCGTAGATGGTGAAATCCCTAAATTCCTTGCAATAGCTGGTTGAGAAAGGTTTTTCTTAAACTGTTCAACAATTTGCTCACACATTTGTTGACAAAGTGGTGACCCTCGCCCCATCCTTGTTTGTGAATGACTGAGCATTTCACGGAATCTACTTTTATACCCAATCATGGCACCCACCTGTTCCCAATTTGCCTGTTCACCTGTGGGATGTTCCAAATAAGTGTTTGATGAGCATTCCTCAACTTTATCAGTATTTATTGCCACCTTTCCCAACTTCTTTGTCACGTGTTGCTGGCATCAAATTCTAAAGTTAATGATTATTTGCAAAAAAAAAAAATGTTTATCAGTTTGAACATCAAATATGTTGTCTTTGTAGCATATTCAACTGAATATGGGTTGAAAATGATTTGCAAATCATTGTATTCCGTTTATATTTACATCTAACACAATTTCCCAACTCATATGGAAACCGGGTTTGTACATATACACATAAATACATATATATATATATATATATATATATAAAAACACATATACATATAAATATATATATATATATATATATATATATATATATATATATATATATATATATATATATATATATATATATATATATATATATATGTATATATACACACATATACATATAAATACATATATACATACAAATATATATATATATATTTATAAATATATACATATATATATATATATATATATATATATATATATATATATACATACACATATATATATATATATGTAAGCTGTGAAGATCTGCTGTACAGTATGTGTGTTTGGGGCCTATTTTTAGGAACACTAATACAAAACCTCACAATAATGTCTGATTGAATGCTAAAAACGTTATGACAGACCGCCTTAAAAAATGGACTGGAATTTTTTCTTTTTTTTCCTAAATGAGACACCCAGAATGTACATGAAAATAAAGAATGTGGGATTTACAATATCAAGTATGAAGGATTACAATATTCACTATGAAGGATAAAACACTGAATATTGACAACATATGAAGGTCACACCCCCGCTCTATTTTACAATCAAGTGAAACGCAACACAAATGCAACAAACACAGCAAAATATGAACGTGAAGTGTAAAAAAAAACCCACCTACAATCTGATACATCTGATATATCACTAAGCTTTAGAACTTTGTTATAAAAATCTCCTACTCTGACACCCGCATTCCAGGCTGATACTCTGTGGAAACACTCCCCACCCACACTGCTTGGTGCCTCGTCTGAGCTGCTGTGACTTAGGTTACCATAATAACTAATTAGATAGATAGATAGATAGATAGATAGATAGATAGATAGATAGATAGATAGATAGATAGATAGATAGATATATAGATAGATAGATAGATAGTGTCGGAGGCAGATATTTACATATATCCGAATTTAAGTTGTACTTCTTTCATTTATTAGTCATATTTGAAAACAGCTCGTCTTTTCCATTTATTCTCTTGATGCTCTGTCAGCAAGCATACTATGTGTGATAACCTTGAGTTCTTTGGAATGTATTATGGCTAGGGAGACGTTGTGCTTTTGTTATGGCTAGTGAGGGGGAAGGAGAGAGAGGGTGATGGGATCGAGAAGACAGACCATTTTGGGGTGTGCGCAATAGAAGGTTCTAGGGTTAGACTGGTCTCAATCTAAAATGTATGTTGTCAAAGCTTTGAGAATATACAAGAAAATACCTATTCTGTCTCTGGTGGTTTTTCAACTCAGCTTTAAGTGTCGGAAAGAACTTGGGAGCGAATTGAGACTTGAATTCCCTGGGAGGAACAACTGGTCCAAAACGCAACAATAGATAGATAGATAGATAGATAGATAGTACTTTAATGATTCCTTCAGGAGAGTTCCCTCAGGAAAATTAAAAAATTAGATTACCATAGTACCTAATTAGATTACCATAGTAACTAGTATATCATGCAAAAGTGCAGATTCCAACCATTCAAATACAAATACTTTGTATAGTTCAAGACTTACGGTCATTTGAAAACAGGCAGCTACAGTTTCCATCTTAAAGATCTAAAAATATGATTTGGGAATGTCCGGCGGGCCAGATTGAAAAGCTCATCGGGTCACATGTGGCCCCCGGGCCTCAATTTGTCCAGGTCTGTTGTGCAGCTTGTATAGATAAGACAGTACAAATCAAGCTTCACGCTTATACCGAGTCAATGACCCCTTGCAGGGTGTGAAATCCCTCCGTCACGGGGAAGACGTGGTCCTGGCTGTCTGCGATGGTTGACAGCTGCAGAGACATGCGGCATTTGGATTATCTGTGGAACGCAACGTTGATTGGTGCGCCATTATGAGGTTTACTCACCTGGGTTTCATTGAAGTCTTTCACTCCCACACAGTAGACGGTGGCCCCCAACTGTCGCGCTCGGCCGGCCTGGTTCGTTTAAACACACACACACACAAAAACATCAAACAGTTGATGTCAAAGGTCACACCACTAAAAGTGCAGCTGTAAGAGCTCGGTGTGGGAGGATGACACTCATGTAGTGACGTAACACGCGCAGACGACCAAGTTTAAGGGTGCGGTCACACTTGTCAAGTTGGGTGCGGTTAATAAGGAACTTGTGTGGGTTTGGTCTGCTGGTTTGGTCACAATCATCGCTGCCCTGGTGTGCACCAAACAAGCGGACCGAGACCCTTTGAGAAATGGGTCCAAGTCCGCTTGCAAGTCAACTCTGAACATGGACTAATGTGAAAATGACAGCAAAACGCATGAGGTAATGACAACTATACAGGAGAATAAGTGTAGCTCTTTAAGAGTATGTTTTAGAAGCTTTTGGAAAACCGTAAACCGATAAAAACAGCAGAATATAAATTTAAACAACGCATTAGATGGCGTAGTTGGAACACTTGAGTTTCGTGTCGTAGTATGCCACAAAACCGGCCTTTAAAAGTATATTTTAGAAGTTTTTTTAGAAGATACTAATAATCAGTGGCCTAGTGGTTAGAGCAGGGGTGCTCATTACGTCGATCGCGAGCTACTGGTCGATCTCGGAGGGTGTGTCAGTCGATCACCAGCCAGGCATTAAAAAAAATAGTCCTAAAAATGAGCGATCATAAATCTTCACTATGACGTCACTTTCGTCACTTGATTGACATTCACGGCACCCGAGGGTCTTCTGAGATGACGCTGGCTGCTGCCAGCTCATTAAAATTACCGACTGGAAGGCGAGAAACACTTTATTTCAACAGACTCTGGCGCCGTACCTGTCGTCAAAACTCCAAAGAACGACTGCACAGTTGCACAGTTGTGCTAACAAAATAAGAGTCTCAGAAAGCTGGAGTGCACAAGCTAGCAAGCTACGGAGTTTGCCGACAATGTATTTCTTGTAAAGTGTATACAAAGGAGTACGGAAGCTGGACAAATAAGATGCCAAAAACCAACCACTTTCATGTGGTATTGGACAGAAAGGAGGACTTTTTTTGTCCTCCATTCGAAAATGCGGACATTATCATCACCACTGTCTGATTCCAATCAATGCAAGTCATCAGAATCAGGTCATACACCAACTTATATTCTTGTCTTCATGAAAGAAAGGAATCTATATGTGTTAAACATGCTTGTATTATCTTTAAACACCTTTAACTTGTTAACAATATTAACTATATATGTTAAACATGCTTGTATTATCTTTAAACACCTTTAAGTTGTTAACAATATTAACTATATGTATTAAACATTCTTGTATTATCATTAAACACCTTTAATTTTTTAACAATATTAACTATGTGTTAAACATGCTTGTATTATCATTAAACACCTTTAACTTGTTAACAATATTAACTATGTTTATTAAACATACTTGTATTATCATTAAACACCTTTAATTTTTTAACAATATTAATTATATGTGTTAAACATGCTTGCATTATCATTAAACACCTTTAACTTGTTAACAAAAACATATGTTTCATAAATAAGTAAATATAAATTATATATATGAATGAGGTAGATCCCCACAACTTGATCAATTGAAAAGTAGCTCGCCTGCAGAAAAAGTGTGAGCACCCCTGGGTTAGAGTGTCCGCCCTGAGATCGGTAGGTTGTGAGTTCAAACCCCGGCCGAGTCATACCTAAGACTATAAAAATGGGACCCATTACCTCCCTGCTTGACACTCTGCATCAAGGGTTGGAATTGGGGGTTAAATCACCAAAATGATTCCCGGGCGCGGCCCTGCTGCTGCCCACTGCTCCCCTCACCTCCCAGGGGGTGAACAAGGGGATGGGTCAAATGCAGAGGACAAATTTCACCACATCTAGTGTGTGTGTGACAATCATTGGTACTTTAACTTTAACTTAACTTAACAGAATATTTAAAAAAAACCCTGAATAATTAAGTAATTATTAATTAATTAAGTAAACCCAACAGATGGCATTTTAATTTGGAATATTTGCGTTACGTCCCATAATATGTTAAGAAAGGAGCCCTTTAAAAGTATTTATAAAAGCTTTTGTTGAAATCTAAGATAGTAAAAACAACAGAATATTAAAAAAAACAGAATAATTACAGTAAACCCAGCAGATGGCATTATAATTTGGAATATTTAAGTTACATCACGTAATATGCTACAAAACCAGCCTTTAACTATATATTTTAGAAGATTTTGGTGAAACCTAAGATGTTAAAATAACAATATATAAAAATAGCCTACGAATTAAACCCAGCAGACGGCATTTTGCTTTAGAACATTTGCTACAAAACCAGCCTTTTAAAGTATTTTTAGAAGCTTTTGGTGGAATGTAAGCTGGTAAAAATACCGTGTAAATTGTACCTACGCACGATAAACACAGTAGACAGCGTTTCGGTTTGGAATATTTGGGTTACCTCACGTGGTAATATGTTAAAAAGGCTGCCCATTAAAAGTATATATTTTTTAATTTGAGATTTGTTACATAACCTGCCACAAACCCTGCCCTTTAGACGTAGAATATCAAAATAACGTATGTATTCAACCCAGCAGACTTGGTATATTTGAGTAATATGTCATGGAAACTGTCCTTTAAAGTATATTTTACAAGCTCTTGGTGAAATCCAAGCTCTTAGAAATACAAAAATAACTTACATTTTCAACCCAACAGATGTAATTTCGGCTTGGAATATTTGGGTTTTGTACGAAAGCTGTCCAATCAAGTCTTTCCTTTCTGTCATTTTTTTTAAACTGTGCAGCCTATGCTCCAATGACAAAAATACCAGCGTGAAACACTAAGCCAACCGCACAGAAGATTGCACTAAGTATCCTAAAAAAAAATGCTGGTCCGTACCAGAGTACCAAACCACAAGTGTGAACGCAGCCTAAAACTCTCACTTAAAACTATACAAATATCTTGATAATGCATATAGTTCTCTTGCCTCACTTTGAGCCTTATCAAATTGATTTTCTCTCAGTTCTCCATCTGTCAAGGCGATGATGACGCTGGCAGTCCGGTAGCCTGGAACCCAGACAAATTGAAAATGTGCTACCTAACACAAACAGACATATATTATACAAATGCTTAATTCTTTCCACATACTATACTCACTGTACATATAATATTGCTATTAACCCTTGTGTAATGTTCATATTGTTGTTACTCAGCCAGCGCTTGTGGGTCTGATGGACCCGTTGCATTTTGTGGCTTTTAATGCCTGACAATCAAACACTTTTATGTTAAAATACTGAACAGATGTTTATTGGGATAAGGTAAACATCTGTTCAGTATTTTAACATAAAAGTGTTTGATTGTGAGGCATTAAAAGCCACAAAATGCAACGGGTCCATCATACCCACAAACGCTGGCTGAGTAACAACAATATGAACGTTACACAAGGGTTAATAGGTTAAATTAGAAGAAGGCAAAACTAAAAATAAATGAATTATAAAAGTCATCATAATTGAATTAACATAAAAAATAAAGTAAACTACTGTTTTTCGTGGTTATAGTTTGCAGCGGTGTTCAAGTGGCGGAATTACTTTAAAAAAGTTAAAGCTGTTTACACAATGAATACTGGTTTTGAGCCAGAGGACAGAGAAACATTTGAAACTGCAAACTGCAACTACAATAATAAACTACCTTGAATTAACCCTTGTGTGGTGTTCGGGTCTGTGGGACCCGTTTTCATTTTTTTTATTAAAAGAAAAATGATACAATTAATTAATTTTTCAAACTGAGACTCACTGACTTTGGCTCCTTTTCTGTGAAGAACATATATCAGAATACATATTTAATGACCACACACCATACACCCCCCCTACACATTTATATTACATATAAGATGTCCGGGTCCACTGGACCCGGGGCTAATAGAAGTGTGGAAATTGATGTTCTGTGTACCACACGCACCCACCCACCCACACACACACACACATACACAGCAGGCCTGACAGGAGGAGGACAGAGTGTAGGTACCAGAACATCAGAGGGTCAAATGTGCGAGAAAATGAGAGCAGACAGTGTTGACGAACAATGTTGCAACCTTGTGTGGGAACCACAAGTGCAGAAACACAAAAGAAGAATCCGTGTGGGATGCAGAAACTGGCAGATAAATTTTCCGTGCAACGTTCATATTGTTGTTACTCAGCCAGCGTTTGTGGGTATGATGGACCCGTTGCATTTTGTGGCTTTTAATGCCTCACTTTTCAAACACTTTTATGTTAAAATACTGAACAGATGTTTACCTTATCCCAATAAACATCTGTTCAGTATTTTAACATAAAAAACAGATGTTTACCTTATCCCAATAAACATTTGTTCAGTATTTTAACATAAAAGTGTTTGATTGTGAGGCATTAAAAGCCACAAAATGCAACGGGTCCATCAGACCCACAAACGCTGGCTGAGTAACAACAATATGAACGTTGCACGGAAAATTTCTCTGCCAGTTTCTGCATCCCACACAGATTTTTCTTTTGTGTTTCTGTACTTGCGGTTCCCACACAAGGTTGCAACATTGTTCGTCAACACTGTCTGCTCTCATTTTCTCGCACATTTGACCCTCTGATGTTCTCGTACCTACACTCTGTCCTCCTCCTGTCAGGCCTGCTGTGTATGTGTGTGTGTGTGTGTGTGTGTGTGTGTGTGTGTGTGTGTGTGTGTGTGTGTGTGTGTGTGTGTGTGTGTGTGTGTGTGTGTGTGTGTGTGTGTGTGTTAGGGATGTCCCGATCCGATATTTGGATCGGATCGGCTGCCGATATTTGCCAGAAATTGCGTATCGGCAAGGCATGGGAAAATGCCGATCCAGATCCAGTTTAAAAAAAAACTCCGGTCCGTGTTTTCCAACGCACCGATTTAAATAATACATTCCACTTTTCTGCTGCTCCGTAATTTCCGTTCCGCATTTTCCAGCACACCCTCAACACATCCACACGTCTGTGAATTCTCACGCAGTTGCTTTTAGCTGCTGGCATTACACGACAGGCTCTTCTCACTCTTTCCTGTGTCTCCCTCTCACAGACAGCAAGTGCACCTTCTTACACACGTCACATACTGTCACGTCATACGTCACATACGTATACGTTCCCTCCCAGCAGAGAGGTAGCAGCATGGCTAACGTTAGCTGTGATGCTAGCGCAGCCGTGCGAGCAACGCTCCCTCTAAGGTGCTCGCCTGTGCAATTGCGCACTGTTTAAGCGTCCTCTGCGCATAGCAAATCTATGCCACGCACAAAATCTAATAAAAAAATAAGCGCATAACAATTTTCGACACACGGACACGACAGAGAAAACAGTTTTCGTCATCATTGTTCAAATATTGTGACGTCTTTTCGAGACGCTTATCTCCATTCGGTGCCACACGTCCACACCATCAAAATGCTGAGGCAAAAATTTCCACATCAACACCGTATGAAAAAATTAGTGATTTTTTTAGTTGTGATTTCCTTCTCTGCATGAAAGTTTAAAAGTAGCATATATTAATGCAGTATGAAGAAGAATGTTTTAATGTAGACATGCAAGCCTTGAAAGAAAATTTTGAAAATCAAGACTACATTTCCTGCAAATGGGTGCATTTCTACCCTATATTTTAACTTTAGATTTATTCTCATATCAAACTCTTTTGGCCGTCTTTTTGACACTTACATCCGGCGCCCCCCTCCACACCCTGGATTATAAATAATGTAAATAATTCAATGTGATTATCTTGTGTGATGACTGTATTATGACGATAGTATATATCTGATAGTATATATCTGTATCATGAATCAATTTAAGTGGACCCCGACTTAAACAAGTTGAAAAACTTATTGGGGTGTTACCATTTAGTGGTCAATTGTACGGAATATGTACTTCACTGTGCAACCTACTAATAAAAGTCTCAATCAATCAATCAAAACACATAGAATCATCATACTGCTGTGATTATATGCATCAAGTGTTCATTCAAGGCTAAGGCAAAATATCGAGATATATATTGTGTATCGCAATATGGCCTTAAAATATCGCAATATTAAAAAAAGGCCATATCGCCCAGCCCTAGTTCAATGATGCCATTTCTGTTTGTCATGTATAATTTTGTCTATTTTGTGTTTATCCTTGAATAAACAGGTCAGTTTCTTGTTACCAACCATTGTGTATTATTCAAACTCCCCTAATTCAGCTGGCTAGTTGTTATCAAGAGTACTAAAACCCTTTTCAACATGATTCTGACAACTAAGTAGGCTAAATAACTTTAAACTTTAATACATGCTCGGATAGGCCAGTATCGGTCAGTATCGGTATCGGTCAGTATCGGTATCGGATCGGAAATGCAAAAACAATATCAGCATCGGATCGGAAGTGCAAAAACCTGGATCGGGACATCCCTAGTGTGTGTGTGTGTGTGTGTTTGCGTGTGGTACACAGAACATCAATTTCCACACTTCTATTAGCCCCGGGTCCAGTGGACCCGGACATCTTATATGTAATAGAAATGTGTAGGGGGGGGGGTCATTAAATATGTATTCTGATATATGTTCTTCACAGAAAATGAGCCAAAGTCAGTGAGTCTCAGTTTGAAAAGTTAATTAATTGTATCATTTTTCTTTTAATAAAAAATGAAAACGGGTCCCACAGACCCGAACACCACACAAGGGTTAATTCAAGGGAGTTTATTATTGTAGTTGTAGTTTGCAGTTTTACATGTTTCTCTGTCCTCTGGCTCAAAACCAGTATTCATTGTGTAAACAGCTTTAACTTTTTTAAAGTAATTCCGCCATTTGAACACCGCTGCAAACTATAACCACGAAAAACAGTAGTTTACTTTATTTTTTATGTTAATTCAATTATGATGACTTTTATAATTCATTTCTTTTTAGTTTTGCCTTCTTCTAATTTTCTGTGCAGCACTGAATTGCCTTGTGTACAAATTGTGCTCCATAAATAAACTTGCCTTGCATTTACGTAAGCTTGCAAAAGATTGACTCCCAAGAAAAAGCTCATATTTAAAATTGGAGGAAAAGCAGTATCTTCGACTCACCATCGCCCGTCGCATAGTAAATTTGCTGACTGGCCTGAAAAAACACGTTGAAGGCGTTAGTGGAAACGTTTTAAATGGATCTCATTTTTAGAGAATAGATTATGGTGAATATTCCTCACTTCTTCCAAGCCTTTGTGCATGAAGGTGTCGCCACCTGGCTGGACCATTCGCAGCTCGTCCAACCCGGCTCGTATTCGCTCTCTGAAAAAAAAAAGAAATGAATAATTTAAAAAAAGGACTAAAAATAATTTCAAAAAGTCAGAATGTGTGTACGCGGCACCTGTCTTCTGTCAGCGGCATCACTATTCGTCCTTGTGTTGAAAAGACGATGAAAGACATCCTCAGCTGAGGACTAGACAATGGCAAAAGTTAACAACTTTGTTTCATTTACTTCTTGAATATTTCGACGACGACAAATACCTGATAAACCTTTGAGCCAGGAGTTCCACAAAATAATAGATTTCATTCCAGTAATGTTGCACACTGCCAGATCTGGGAGCGGAACATGGAGGGGGACAAATAAATACATAAATAATCACTTCTAAAGTATTAGCAGTAAACTGCACACTGCAAAAAGTCAGTGATCAAAAACAAGAAAAAAAAACAAAAAACCGGGGGTATTTTACTTGAACTAAGCAAAATTATCTGCCAATAGAACAAGAAAATTCAGCTTGTCAAGACTTTCCAAAACAAGTAAAATTAGCTAACCTCAATGAACCCAAAATTACCTTAAAATAAGTATATTCTCACTAATAACAAGTGCACTTTTCTTGCTAGAAAAAAAAGAGACATTTTTGCTCAATATGTTGAAAAATATTCTTAAATTAAGTAAATGCTAGTGCCATTATCTTGACATAATGATGTGCGCTCGGCATCCATCCATCCATCCATCCATCTTCTTCCGCTTATCCGAGGTCGGGTCGCAGGGGCAGCAGCCTAAGCAGGGAAGCCCAGACTTCCCTCTCCCCAGCCACTTCGTCCAGCTCTTCCTGTGGGACCCCGAGGCGTTCCCAGGCCAGCCGGGAGACATAGTCTTCCCAACGTGTGTCCTGGGTCTTCCCCGCGGCCTCCTACCGGTCGGACGTGCCCTAAACACCTCCCTAGGGAGGCGTTCGGGTGGCATCCTGACCAGATGCCCGAACCACCTCATCTGGCTCCTCTCGATGTGGAGGAGCAGCAGCTTTACTTTGAGCTCCCCCCGGATGGCAGAGCTTCTCACCCTATCTCTAAGGGAGAGCCCCGCCACCCGGCGGAGGAAACTCATTTCGGCCGCTTGTACCCGTGATCTTGCCCTTTCGGTCATAACCCAAAGCTCATGACCATAGGTGAGGATGGGAACGTAGATCGACCGGTAAATTGAGAGCTTTGCCTTCCGGCTCAGCTCCTTCTTCACCACAACGGATCGATACAGCGTCCGCATTACTGAAGACGCCGCACCGATCCGCCTGTCAATCTCACGATCCACTCTTCCCTCACTCGTGAACAAGACTCTGAAGTACTTGAACTCCTCCACTTGGGGCAAGATCTTTTCCCCAACCCGGAGATGGCACTCCACCCTTTTCCGGGCGAGAACCATGGACTCGGACTTGGAGGTGCTGATTCTCATCCCAGTCGCTTCACACTCGCCTGCGAACCGATCCAGTGAGAGCTGAAGATCCTGGCCAGATGAAGCCATCAGGACCACATCATCTGCAAAAAGCAGAGACCTAATCCTGCAGCCACCAAACCGGATCCCCTCAACGCCTTGACTGCGCCTAGAAATTCTGTCCATAAAAGTTATGAACCGAATGGGTGACAAAGGGCAGCCTTGGCGGAGTCCAACCCTCACTGGAAACGTGTCCGACTTACTGCCGGCAATGCGGACCAAGCTCTGGCACTGAGCATACAGGGAGCGGACTGCCAAAATCAGACAGTCCGATACCCCATACTCTCTGAGCACTCCCCACAGGACTTCCCGTGGGACACGGTCGAATGCCTTCTCCAAGTCCACAAAACACATGTAGACTGGTTGGGCAAACTCCCATGCACCCTCAAGGACCCTGCCGAGAGTATAGAGCTGGTCCACAGTTCCACGACCAGGACGAAAACCACACTGTTCCTCCTGAATCCGAGGTTCGACTATCCGGCGTAGCCTCCTCTCCAGTACACCTGAATAGACCTTACCGGGAAGGCTGAGGAGTGTGATCCCACGATAGTTAGAGCACACCCTCCGGTTCCCGCGCTCGGCATCATGATTGAAATTATTACTTAAAAAAAGTAGTTTTATACTTGTGAGTGTTAATGACACAGCTTTACAACAGTTGATATTCTAGTTTCAAGCATGTTTTACTCAATATAGGTCATCAAATCTCAGCAACAAGCTGTAATATCTTACTGAGATCATTTAGGACCAAACACTTAAAACAAGTAAAACACTCTAACATAAAATCTGCTAGTGAGAAGAATTATCTTATCAGACAGAAAATAAGCAAATATCACCCTTATTTGAAATATTTAATCTTACTTAGATTTCAGTTTTTGCAGTGCAGTACATTAGTGTCAACACTTCTGATTAGCTTGGATTACACAAGTTCATGTTCAAAACTAAATGACAAAATGTTTAGAGCAGTTGCTGCAATATCAGAAAGAAAAACACTACCTATAACCATCATTTTACTGATCTCGTGGAAGTGATATCCCAAAGAAAATTGTTTTTCTGTTTTTTTTTTTGCACAACCAGAACTATTCATCCTAAGAGAATTGCGCAATTAATAATATTGATAGCACTGTGCTGATTATTTGGCTATGCTTTTTAACCCATTGCTTTTGTTTATAAAAATTTGGAGAGTTATGTGGTCCACGAGTTTGTTTTTTTACTCAGTCCTTTGTGTGAATATCCTAATTTAGATATTCCTGACGTGTCATTAAGATTCATGTTTTGTGTAATTTTTAAAAAAAAATTTTAATAAAAAAAGACAATAAACAACATTTATAATGTCAACGACAGTGGAAACAAATCTTGGATCTGCACAAAATTCCTGGTTCACTCAAAAATGTGATACTTTGGCCAACCCCTCCAAAAAGTTCCTTGGAAGTCGGTCAAGCAGTGTTTTTCTAACCCCTTCTAGCAAACAAGTTGAGCTGATCAAAGATTACATTACGCACATCAAGGACTTTTGTGTGTTTAATATGTAATTCACACTATAGTGACCTATGTATACAGTAAGTATATTAGACGTTATGTTTTTCCCCATTGCAAAAAAGTCAGCAACTGACACCAAATGCCCACTCCTCCTAGCAAGCCAGAGGTTTTCTTCTAGTCACTCTAACTTGCACTAGTGACATTGTGAGATTGGAGCTGCATTTATAATGTTTATTTTAAGATTGTGATTAGAGATGTCCGACAATGGCTTTTTTTGCCGATATCCGATATTGTCCAACTCTTAATTACCGATTCCAATATCAACCGATACTGATATATACAATCGTGGAATTAACACATTATTATGCCTAATTTTGTCGTGATGCCCCGCTGGATGCATTAAACAATGTAACAAGGTTTTCCAAAATAAATCAACTCAAGTTATGGAAAAAAAAATGCCAACATGGCACTGCCATATTTATTATTGAAGTCACAAAGTGCATTATTTTTTTTAACATGCCTCAAAACAGCAGCTTGGAATCCCTGAGAGAGCATGAGGAGGTTGAGGTGGGCGGGGTTGGGGGGGCGGTGTTGAGTTGGGGGGGGGGGGGGGGTGTATATTGTAGCGTCCCGTAATAGTTAGTGCTGCAAGGGGTTCTGGGTATTTGTTCTGTTGTGTTTATGTTGTGTTACGATGCGGATGTTCTCCCGAAATGTGTTTGTCATTCTTGTTTGGTGTGGGTTCCCAGTGTGGCGCATATTTGTAACAGTGTTAAAGTTGTTTTTACGGCCACCCTCAGTGTGACCAGTATGGCTGTTGAAAAGCTGTAGATATTATGTGACTGGGCCGGCACGCAAAGGCAGTGCCTTTAAGGTTTATTGGCGCTCTGTACTTCTCCCTACGTCCGTGTACACAGCGGCGTTTTAAAAAGTCATAAATTCTACTTTTTGAGACCGATACCGATAATTTTGAAACCGATACCAATAATTTCCGATATTACATTTTAAAGCATTTATCGGCCGTCCGATATCATCGGACATCTCTAATTGTGATCAATAAAGCAGCCATCAAACAATAGTAGAGAAGCTAAGAAAAGACAAAAATTCACATTTTGCCTTATGTTCTGGACCAGGGGTGCTCATTACGTCGATCGCGAGCTACCGGTCGATCTCGGAGGGTGTGTCAGTCGATCACCAGCCAGGCATTAAAAAAATAGTCCTAAAAATGAGCGATCATAAATTTTCACTACGACGTCACTTTCGTCACTTGATTGACATTCACGGCACCCGAGGGTCTTCTGAGATGACGCTGGCTGCTGCCAGCTCATTAAAATTACCGACTGGAAGGCGAAAAACACTTATTTCAACAGACTCTGGCGCCGTACCTGTCGTCAAAACTCCAAAGACCGACTGCACAGTTGCACAGTTGCGCTAACAAAATAAGAGTCTCAGAAAGCTGGCGTGCACAAGCTAGCAAGCTACGGAGTTTGCCGACAATGTATTTCTTGTAAAGTGTATTCAAAGGAGTACGGAAGCTGGACAAATAAGATGCCAAAAACCAGCCACTTTCATGTGGTATTGGACAGAAAGGAGGACTTTTTTCTCCTCCATTCGAAAATGCGGACGTTTTTAGCACCACTGTCTGATTCCAATCAATGCAAGTCATCAGAATCAGGTAATACACCAACTTATATTCTTGTCTTCATGAAAGAAAGGAATCTATATGTGTTAAACATGCTTGTATTATCTTTAAACACCTTAACTTGTTAACAATATTAACTATATGTGTTAAACATGCTTGTATTATCTTTAAACACCTTTAACTTATTAACTATATGTGTTAAACATGCTTGTATTATCATTAAACACCTTTAACTTGTTAACAATATTAACTATATGTGTTAAACATGCTTGTATTATCTTTAAACACCTTTAACTTATTAATAATATTAACTCTATGTATTAAACATGCTTGTATTATCATTAAACACCTTTAACTTGTTAACAATATTAACTATATGTATTAAACATGCTTGTATTATCTTTAAACACCTTTAATTTATTAACAATATTAACTATATGTGTTAAACATGATTGCATTATCATTAAACACCTTTAATTTATTAACAATATTAACTATATGTGTTAAACATGCTTGCATTATCATTAAACACCTTTAACTTATTAACAAAAACATATATTTCATAAATAAGTAAATATAAATTATATATATGAATGAGGTAGATCCCCACGACTTGATCAATTGAAAAGTAGCTCGCCTGCAGAAAAAGTGTGAGCACCCCTGTTCTGGACAATACAGTGATTGTAATATTCTGTAAGTTTGACAAAAAGACACTTTGCCATTTCTGTTTTGTTTGGCAGGAGCCAACAGAAAGCGAAACAAAAACCCAAATCAGTATAAATCAAAAGAAGTCTTCTTTGCAGCTTCTTTGAGTCTCTCTGAACTGCTTCTCTTCTCTCTCCCCCTCTTGGTGTGTTTTCATTTATCGTCCTGTGATGTGAGTCCCATAGCGCTGAGGCGGCCAATAGCGCTCCTTGGAACAGCTGGCGCTCATGGAGAAAGGGTTCTTGACGCTTGGGACGAGATGTGGGATACAGCTGTCCTTTTAGTGACGCGTGGCTGCAGTTGGACAGCGCATTTCATCACGTAGATTGTGCTACCGATTCCAGTTGTGTTTATTGATTTGCATGCTTGGAGGCAGTTTATGTATCCAGTGGGACATTACTTCTATTAGATGTTTACTTGGAATAAGGCATTTGTTTTATTTGAGAGGTGTTTATTAGTACAAAAGGGCAATTGACTTGTATGTGATCACCGGGGTTCGTCGGTTAGTTAGTTGGCAACATAACTCAAAAACTTTCAAGAAATGTCCAAAATGGGATAAGGCACCACGGATTGCATTTTTGGCCTAAGGCGGATAATTGCTGCGGTTACTTTATGTTTACATTTAGGGATGTCGCGGTATGAACATTTCTTATCACGGTTATTGTGACCAAAATTATCATCCATCCATCCATCCATCCATCTTCTTCCGCTTATCCAAGGTCGGGTCGCGGGGGCAGCAGCCTAAGCAGGGAAGCCCAGACTTTCCTCTCCCCGAGGCGTTCCCAGGCCAGCCGGGAGACATAGTCTTCCCAACGTGTCCTGGGTCTTCCCCGCGGCCTCCTACCGGTCGGACGTGCCCTAAACACCTCCCTAGGGAGGCGTTCGGGTGGCATCCTGACCAGATGCCCGAACCACCTCATCTGGCTCCTCTCGATGTGGAGGAGCAGCGGCTTTACTTTGAGCTCCCCCCGGATGGCAGAGCTTCTCACCCTATCTCTAAGGGAGAGCCCCGCCACCCGGCGGAGGAAACTCATTTCGGCCGCTTGTACCCGTGATCTTGTCCTTTCGGTCATAACCCAAAGCTCATGACCATAGGTGAGGATGGGAACGTAGATCGACCGGTAAATTGAGAGCTTTGCCTTCCGGCTCAGCTCCTTCTTCACCACAACGGATCGATACAGCGTCCGCATTACTGAAGACGCCGCACCGATCCGCCTGTCGATCTCACGATCCACTCTTCCCCCACTCGTGAACAAGACTCCGAGGTACTTGAACTCCTCCAGTTATGGCAAGATCTCTTCCCCAACCCAGAGATGGCACTCCACCCTTTTCCGGGCG
Source organism: Nerophis lumbriciformis (assembly GCF_033978685.3). NCBI lineage: Eukaryota > Metazoa > Chordata > Actinopteri > Syngnathiformes > Syngnathidae > Nerophis > Nerophis lumbriciformis. The sequence goes on along the minus strand of NC_084579.2, from coordinate 7,837,686 downwards.
AGAACCATGGACTCGGACTTGGAGGTGCTGATTCTCATCCCAGTCGCTTCACACTGGGCTGCGAACCGATCCAGCGAGAGCTGAAGATCCTGGCCAGATGAAGCCATCAGGACCACATCATCTGCAAATAGCAGAGACCTAATCCTGCAGCCACCAAACCAGATCCCCTCAACGCCTTGACTGCGCCTAGAATTCTGTCCATAAAAGTTATGAACAGAATCGGTGACAAAGGGCAGCCTTGGCGGAGTCCAACCCTCACTGGAAACGTTGCCGGACTTACTGCCAGCAATGCGGACCAAGCTCTGACACTGATCATACAGGGAGCGGACTGCCACAATCAGACAGTCCGATACCTCATACTCCCTGAGCACTCACCACAGGACTTCCCGAGGGACACGGTCGAATGCCTTCTCCAAGTCCACAAAACACATGCAGACTGGTTGGGCAAACTCCCATGCACCCTCAAGGACCCTGCCGAGAGTATAGAACTGGTCAACAGTTCCACGACCAGGACGAAAACCACACTGTTCCTCCTGAATCCGAGGTTGGACTATCCGGCGTAGCCTCCTCTCCAGTACACCCGAATAGACCTTACCGGGAAGGCTGAGGAGTGTGATCCCACGATAGTTAGAACACACCCTCCGGTTCCCCTTCTTAAAGAGAGGAACCACCACCCCGGTCTGCCAATCCAGACTTTAAAATTATCATGGTTATCATTATTATCGCGGTATTTCTAAAAGTGCTCAAAACTTTCAAAAAGTGCTTACTTACTGAAACTTTCAACACGAACACATTCAAAATGTATGTATGTACTTCAAGTAGAAAATTGAATGTGCATATGAATGCAACACAAGCATTATAAACAAAGTATTATGGCAGAAACAAAACAATAACCTAAATAAACACAAATAAATATGAAACTTGTCCAAGATGGCAACTTAAGTCTTAAGCCCACTCAGTGGCCTAGTGGTTAGAGTGTCCGCCCTGAGATAGGTAGGTTGTGAGTTCAAAACCCTGGCCGAGTCATACCAAAGACTATAAAAATGGGACCCGTTACCTCCCTGCTTGGCACTCAATATCAAGGGTTGGAATTGGGAGTTAAATCAATATATTACTGTGTTACATATTTTTATTTGACCTGGATTCGCAGTCCATTTTCTCATTTGTAGCTTTAATGTAAACTACATAGGTCTAAATGTGTCATGTCTGTGTAATCATGTTTTGTTTTAGTCATGTTTTGTTTAGTTATTGGACTCTTTAGTTTCTGGCTTTTCACTCCCTTGTCTTGTTTCCATGATTACCCATTAGTTTCACCTGTTCCACATTTGGACTCATTGTGCACTCTTGTTTGTCACCATAGCAACCCATTAGTTTTCACCTGTCACGTCACGCACCTGTTTCACGTTTTGTCTGTAGTATTTAAGTTCATTGTTTTCAGTTTGTCTGTCTGGTGACATCCCACAATTATGCTCGGCACATTTCTGACACTTGATTTCATGTCCATCGTTCATGCTGCTCCTTTTAGTCCATGCCAAGTAAGTTTTGTTTATTATTGCTATAGTCTTTTGGTTTCATAGTTTGTTCTCCGCCACTGTGCGCGCTTTTCGTTTGTACTTTTTTTTTTCTATAGTCTTTTGGTTTCATAGTTTGTTCTCCGCCACTGTGCGCGCTTTTCGTTTGTACTTTATTTTGATATATTAAATAAATCATGTATTTACATTCCCGTCTCGCCCGAGCCAACTTTCCGTTGCATTCCGGAAAAGCAAACACCCAGGACCAAGTCATGACAAAATGTAGCTAAACTAAAAGCTACTAGTTAAAAAGTAGCTCAGCTACCGCCAAGCTACTGGAAAATGTAGTTAAGCTACGTAGCTTAGCTACATGTAGCTTGTTACTGTCCATCATTACATATAGGAATGAACTATACATAATAAAACATAATCAAAATGCTATGTCACTTGAATGGTTTTTAAAGTAATAACTTTGTGAAATGAAAAAACTCACAAGTAATGTAAAAAAACATGATGTTTACTTTTTGATATCGATATAAAACACAAATCAGTTTGGTTAATGTAGATAAAGTCAAATAAACAATTGTAACCTATTTTTATGGACTTGCCTTTTTGTGATGGTAAGTTCCTGTTATAAGCTGTT
>NC_084579.2:7818032-7830532 GCF_033978685.3 Nerophis lumbriciformis | reverse complement strand
TTGCAAGCAATGATAAGTAAACCACTAAATGTCTCCATCCTTTGATCAAACAGATACAAACAAATGCACTCACTTGTCCAACACAAAGAAAAGGTCAAATCCCCCATAGCAAGACGACCCGGCTTCTCTCCTGCCCTGGTCCTGTCCTGCAGCACCGACCACAAGCACCACCGCAGCCACCACCATGCCAACTTCCACGCCAAGCAGGACCCGCCTGCACCAACGCCTGGACATCCCTTGGAGTTTAAAACAAAAACATAAAACATTAAGAGAACATGTCCAGTTTGGGAAATATCGCCTTTCAAAGTCTCAGCGGTGAGCTCCAGAGATGCAGCTTGCCATGCTGTGAAGCAGTGAAGTCTGGAATCAAGACTTCCATCTCCTCAGCAACAGATGTGCACAGAAAAGAAAAGGGGGAGTGAAGCTTCGAGCGGTCCTTCCTTCTCCGGTCTCTGCAACCCAATCCCTTTAACAAACTACTGCCTTGACCTCACACCACAGGATACATGATAATAAACATTTCATCATGTTCTTAGTAAAATAACATTTCTTACCATAACTGTACAGTACTTCCAATTGTCCTCTGTAGGCTTGCTCCTCTTATCCACTAGTGTCATCTAGTGGTACTGTCAATTCACTTCATGTAGTAATTGTGTTTACCTGGGGTAAAAAAAGGAGTTTCGTAAAAAAATACCAATTTTATTTTGACAATAGGTGAACTCAGTGGCGGGTCGTGCGTTTCCCACCTGCCCGACTTCAATGATTACCTCTCAAAATACCATAATTGATGTCACCACATGACCATTGCTGGAGAAATACTATACAGGAACACATTTACACCTGTCGGAGGCAGATATTTTCATATATCCGTATTTAAGTGTTACTTCTTTATTTTCATAATCATATGACAAAACAGCTAGTGTTTTTCTTCCAATTGTGGTCTTTTGTGTCAGGACTTGATCTTGGGAGTTTGCTTTTCCGGGATGCAACGGAAAGTTGGCACGGGCGAGACGGGAATTAAGGTACATGATTTATTTATTAACTATAAATACAAAAAAAAGGATCAAACAAAAGGCGCGCACAGTGGCGGAGAATAAACTATGAACAATTAAAAAAAACTTGCAAACTATGGCTTGAATAAAGAAAACTTACTTGGCATGGACAAAAAAGGAGCAGCGTGAACATGGACATGAAACAATGGACAGAGCATAAATGTGGTGTGGTCGTCAGCAAGACAAACTGAAAGACACTGAACTTAAATACTACAGACATGATTAACGAAAACAGGTGCGTGACTCAAGACGTGAAACAGGTGCGTGACGTGACAGGTGAAAACTAATGGGTTGCTATGGTGACAATCAAGAGTGCACAATGAGTCCGAACGTGGAACAGGTGAAACTAATGGATATCATGCAAACAAGACAAGGGAGTGAAAAGCCAGAAACCAAAGATTCCTATAACTAAACAAAAACATGACTTAAAACAAAAACATGATTACACAGACATGACATTTTGGTTGTCTGCAAATACTGTGTGCTAACCTTGAATATGGAATGTAAGGAGGAGAGATAATCCTTCTCCTTATCTCTTCTTTTGTCCAGCTGCGGAGGACAATGGGCATGTGTTTGGGCTGGAAAGACAAGACAGCGAGGGTGGGAGGGAGAGAGACTTTATAGAATAGAAGGTTTCCATATTTTAGATCAGACCATCTTAGCTGCGCGATTGAATGTTCTATGCTGGACTGGTCTCATTATGTTTACAAAGCTTTGCAAATATATTACAAAATACCTATTCTGTCTCTGGTGGTTCTTCTACTCAGCTTTAAGTGTCGTAAAGAGCTTGGGAGCGACCAGAAACTTGAATTCCCTGGGAGGAACAACTGGTCCAAACGCAACACATTTACACCCTACTGGGCATTGAATCACTTCAACAGTATACAAAACGGGCTATTTTCTGGCGCATTTAAAATCAATTAAAACGCATCAGCAATTAAAACATATACCGGAAATTTATCCGCTTGGCTTATGCAACTTCCGGTCAATAAAGTTTGATTCAAAGTACACACTTTTCACATGATGACGACAAATACACATGTAACAATGTTAATTAAATGACAAGCATGACACACTTAAGTTAAGTTAAAGTACCAATGATTGTCACACACACACTAGGTGTGGTGAAATTTGTCCTCTGCATTTGACCCATCACCCTTGATCACCCCCTGGGAGGTGAGGGGAGCAGTGGGCAGCAACGGTGGCCGCGCCCGGGAATCAATTTTGGTGATTTAACCGCCAATTCCAACCCTTGATGCTGAGTGCCAAGCAGGGAGGTAATGGCTCCCATTTTTATAGTCTTTGGTATGACTCGGCCGGGGTTTGAACTCACAACCTACCCATCTCAGGGCGGACACTCTAACCACTAGGCCACTGAGTAGGTCAACAACAAGAGTTTACAACTTTTAGTTGTAACAGAACAGCAACTGTCAACAACTTGCGATCTGATTGGCTATCGCAACTGTCTCTCAACTGTATGTGTTATAAAAATGCATCCGCTAACGGTCCCGATGAGTATCCAATCACAGGACGCGTAAATGTCACGTTCAACACGAGGCCATCTAGAACAGTGTTTTTCAACCACTGTGCCGTGGCACACTAGTGTGCCGTGGGAGATGATTTAATTTCACCTATTTGGGTTAAAAATATTTTTTGCAAAGCAGTAAATATAGTCTGCAAATGATGTGTTGTTGTTGAGTGTCTGTGCTGTCTAGAGCTCGGCAGAGTAACCGTGTAATACTCTTCCCATACTTGCCAACCTTGAGACCTCCGATTTCGGGAGGTGGGGGAGGGGGTGGGGGTGGGCGTGGTCGGGGTGGGACGGGGGCGTGGTTGGGGGCGTGGCTAAAAGGGGAGGAGTATATTTACAGCTAGAATTCACCAAGTCAAGTATTTCATATATATATATATATATATATATATATATATATATATATATATATATATATATATATATATATATAAGAAATATTTGACGTTCAGTGAATTCTAGCTATATATATATTATATATATATATATATATTTTTATTTTTATTTATTTATTTTTTTTTTTATTATATATATATATATATATAAAATAAATACTTGAATTTCAGTGTTCATTTATTTACACATATACACACACATAACACTCATCTACTCATTGTTGAGTTAAGGGTTGAATTGTCGATCCTTGTTCTATTCTCTGTCACTATTTTTCGAACCATGCTGAACACCCTCTCTGATGATGCATTGATGTGTGGCACGCACAAAAGTGCTTTCATCAAATGCACTAGATGGCAGTATTGCCCTGTTTAAGAGTGTCACAACATTGCTGTTTACGGCAGACGAACTGCTTTACGGTATACAAAATAGTGACTGCTGTTGTTGTGTGTTGTTGCCACGCTGGGAGGACGTTAATGAAACTGCCTGACAATAAACCCACATAAGAAACCAAGAACTCGCCCTCCATCATTCTATAGTTATAACGTGATTGGGCAGGTACGCATTTTATATTGTGGAGGACCTGAGTCTGCCTGAATTTCGGGAGAAAATTTGTCCCGGGAGGTTTTCGGGAGAGGCGCTGAATTTCGGGAGTCTCCCGGAAAATCCGGGAGGGTTGGCAAGTATGACTCTTCCATATCAGTAGGTGGCAGCCGGAAGCTAATTGCTTTGTAAATGTCAGAGACAGCAGGAGGCAGCGTGCAGGTAAAAAGGTATATAATGCTTAAACCAAAAATAAACAAAAGGTGAGTGCTCCTCAGAAAAGGCTATGCAGATCGAAACTAAAACTGAACTGGCTACAAAGTAAACAAAAACAGAATGCTGGACGACAGCAAAGACTTACTGTGGAGCAAAGACGGCGTCCACAATGTACATCCGAACATGACATGACAATCAACAATGTCCCCACAAAGAAGGATAACAACAACTGAAATATTCTTGATTGCTAAAACAAAGTAGATGCGGGAAATATCGCTCAAAGGAAGACATGAAACTGCTACAGGAAAATACCAAAAAAAGACAAAAAGCCACCAAGAACTAAAGTTAAAGTTAAAGTACCAATGATTGTCACACACACTCTAGGTGTGGCGAAATTATTCTCTGCATTTGACCCATCACCTTTGATCACCCCCTGGGAGGTGAGGGGAGCAACTAAAACACTACACACAGGAAAACAGCAAAAAAAACTCCAAATAAGTCAGGGTGTGATGTGGCACGTCATGACAGTACACCTACTTTGAGACAAGAACTATAGTGATGCATGCTTGGTTATGGTTTAAAGTCATATCCAACAATTGCGACAACGACTTTTTACTGTCAACTGAGTTTTGTTTTTTATTGATTTCTGCTGGTGGTGTGCCTTCGCATTTTTTCAACGCAAAAAATGTGCCTTGACTCAAAAAAGGTTGAAAAATACTGATCTAGAAGGCCTTACTGACAACAACTCGTGATCTGATTGGCTATCGCAACTGTCTATCAACTGTATGTGCCCGTTCCACTGGACGCTCGCATTGTTGATTCTGAAGGCCCCGGGCAGATTTGGTACAATTCTGATTGGATACAAACTAAAACTAAAAACAACAGCACTGGAACGAGCATAATACATACTTGCCAACCCTCCCGGATTTTCCAGGAGACTCCCGAAATTCAGCGCCTCTCCCGAAAACCTCCCGGGACAAATTTTCTCCCGAAAATCTCCCGAAATTCAGGCGGAGCTGGAGGCCACGCCCCCTCCAGCTCCATGCGGACCTGAGTGACGTGTTGACAGCCTGTTCACACGTCCGCTTTCCCACAATATAAACAGCTAATGATCGAGGGCGAGTTCTTGGTTTCTTATGTGGGTTTATTGTTAGGCAGTTTCATTAACGTCCTCCCAGCGCGGTAACAACACACAACAACAGCAGTCAAGTTTTCGTCTACCGTAAAGCAGTTCGTCTGCCGTAAACAACAATGTTGTGACACTTTTAAACAGGACAATACTGCCATCTACTGTACATGCAATGTGTCACATTTTTGTATTAATTAATTAATTTTATTTTGTGGTTTGAATTCGTTTTTGGAGCTGTCATTACACATTTATCAGTATTCACATTGGTCAGTAGGGGGCAGTAGGGCGTTTCTTCCCAATTGAATGCTATCACCTGCAAACCGGAAGTGTATTGTCATTCTGATGAGCGCGACCAGTCTGTGAACAATTGAAACGTCCTGTGTGCTTTTTCCTCCTGTATAAGAGGTTAGTTTTGGTGAATCAACTCACTGAATAATATCCATGTGATCTTTATAAGTTTAAGTACACATTCTGATGGTGGAGCCTAACTCTAAAGTGTTTGTGAGTTGTAGTTTGTATTTGTGAATGAATCCAGTGCACAGCTGCAGTAATCAATACAAAAAGGCGACGTGAGTGCGCAATGTTTGTATAGGAACTTCTGATCCTAATTCAGACTCCTAAATTAGAGCTCCGGTTTTCTTATTGATTTTATAATGTATATTTGTATAATGTGTGTGTTCTGAAATAGTGACAGAGAATAGAACAAGGATGGACAATTCAACCCTTAACTCAACAATGAGTAGATGAGTGTTATGTGTGTGTATATGTGTAAATAAATGGACACTGAAATTCAAGTATTTCTTTTATTTATATATATATATATATATATATATATATATATATATATATATAGCTAGAATTCACTGAAAGTCAAGTATTTCTTATATATATATATATATATATATACATCTTAACCACGCCCCCAACCACGCCCATCGCCCCACCCCCGACCACGGCCCCACCCCCCACCCCCCGAAATCGGAGGTCTCAAGGTTGGCAAGTATGGCATAATATGACGTGAAGAGAATAGGAATATGTTTTAGATATTTAGGGAAAGTAAATAAAAAAATAATGTTATCTTTAATTATGATTATGACTTCTGGTTATGTAATGACGACACACCACTGGGTGATTCTGGGTGAACTCAACTGAATGATGAAGATGGGTCAACAAAATGGCGGACGCTAGTTTAATGCTCACCGACTCCCACACAACATTTTGGTAAGCATTTTTTGTATCTATTTTATTTAATTTTACCCGTAATTATATTGTCTCGTCAGGTGTGCCGTGATAGTTATTTTATTTCGTTTCCCCCTGATCCTTCGAGGGTTAGCTAATTGCTAATTAAGCCCTAGCATGTTGCTAATTAGTCACTGGATGTCAGGCAAACAGCAACTTGCCCTTTTCTCAAGTTATTACTCATTTTAAAGTGTACCAAAAAAAACGAAATTTAATAAAAGACTAAAACGATTTTTAAACACATCTCTAACACATTTAAAAGCACCAATGCCGACTAGCTGGCTAATGCTAACACTTAGCTCAGGGCTAATCGGCTAAATTGTTGCTATTAATCCTGTTGTATTTTAATGTCAATGCAAAGCACCTTCCTGATTACCTCACCGAATGGCTGATGTAGTTATAAATTGGTCATTCATTTAAAGTTTGTATGATATAGAAACTTACTCCAAAAAAAAGCTTGCCAACAATCTTCTTTATCAGTGGTCTTCAATTATAAGGGGTCTGCGACCTCTAGGGGATCTGTGGAAGTACTGCAGCGGAGTCTTAAAATTATTGAGCGATAAGACTTTTTTAAATAATATATTGTTATATTCACACTTGTATTAAAACATATTTTTACAAGTTTGGATGCCTTTAAATACACTATCACCTGTCCAAGGAGGAGGGACAGATGAGCGTTGCACATAAGCAAGGTCCCTTTTATAGGACCAGTTAGGTTAAAATGACCAAACCCAAAACCAGTGAAGTTGTCACGTTGTGTAAATGATAAATAAAAACAGAATACAATAATTTGCAAATCCTTCTCAACTTATATTCAATTGAATAGACTGCAAAGACAAGATATTTAATGTTCGAACTGAGAAACTTCTTTTTTTTTTTGCAAATAATCATTAACTTAGAATTGGATGGCAGCAAAACATTGTAAAAAAAAAAAAAAGTTGGCACAGGGGCATTTTTACCACTGTGTTACATGGCCTTTCCTTCTAACAACACTCAGTAAACGTTTGGGAACTGACGAGACACATATTTGAAGCTTTTCAGGTGGAATTATTTCCCATTCTTGCTTGATGTACAGCTTAAGTTGTTCAACAGTCCGGGGGTCTCCGTTGTGGTATTTTAGGCTTCATAATGCGCCACACATTTTCAATGGGAGACAGGTCTGGACTACAGGCAGGCCAGTCTAGTACCCGCACTCTTTTACTATGAAGCCACGCTGTTGTAACACGTGGCTTGGCATTGTCTTGCTGAAATAAGCAGGGGCGTCCATGATAGCGTTGCTTGGATGGCAACATATGTTGCTCCAAAACCTGTATGTACCTTTCAGCATTAATGGTGCCTTCAAAGATAATAATAATAATAATGGATTAGATTTACATAGCGCTTTTCTAGACACTCAAAGCGCTTCACAGAGAACTGAGAACCCATCATTCATTCACACCTGGTGGTGGTAAGCTACTTTCATTGCCACAGCTGCCCTGGGGTAGACTGACGGAAGCGTGGCTGCCAGTTTGCACCTACGGCCCCTCCGACCACCACCTATCATTCATCCACCAGTGTGAGCGGCACTGGGGGCAAGGGTGAAGTGTCCTGCCCAAGGACACAACGGCAGCGATTTGGATGTCAAGAGGCGGGGAGCAAACCAGCATCCCTCATGTTTCTTGCACGGCCGCTCTACCCACTACGCCATGCCGCAGATGTGTAAGTTACCCATGCCTTGGACACTAATACACCCCCATACCATCACACATGCTGGCTTTTGAACTTTGAGCCTATAACAATCCGGATGGTTCTTTTCCTATTTGTTCCGGAGGACACGACGTCCACAGTTTCCAAAAACAATTTGAAATGTGGACTCGTCAGACCACAGAACACTTTTCCACTTTGCATCAGTCCATCTTAGATGAGCTCGGGCCCAGCGAAGCCGGCGGCGTTTTCTGGGTGTTGTTGATAAATGGCTTTTGCTTTGCATAGTAGAGTTTTAACTTGCACTTACAAATACAGACAGTAGTTTTATGAAGTGTGGCCCATGTGGCAATATCCTTTACACATTGATGTCGGATTTTGATGCGGTACCGCCTGATGGATCGAAGGTCCGTGATATCATCGCTTACGTGCAGTGATTTCTCCAGATTCTCTGAACCTTTTGATGATATTACAGACCGTACGTAAATGGTGAAATCCCTAAATTCCTTGCAATAGCTGGTTGAGAAATGTTGTTCTTAAACAATTTACTCACACATTTGTTCACAAAGTAGTGACCCTCGCCCCATCCTTGTTAGTGAATGACTGAGCATTTCATGGACGCTGCTTTTATACCCAATCATGGCACCCACCTGTTCCCAATTAGCCTGTTCACATGTGGAATGTTCCAAATAAGTGTTTGATGAGCATTCCTCAACTTTCTTAGTCTTTTTTTGCCACTTGTGCCAGCTTTTTTGAAACATGTCGCAGGCATCAAATTCCAAATGAGCTAATATTTGCAAAAAATAACAAAGTTTTCCAGGTCGAACGTTAAATATATTGTCTTTGCAGTCCATTCAATTGAATATAAGTTGAAAATAATTAGCAAATCATTGTATTCTGTTTTTATTTACCATTTACACAACGTGCCAACTTCTCTGGTTTTGGGTTTTGTATGTAAATATATATATACAGTGGGGCAAAAAAGTATTTAGTCAGCCACTGATTGTGCAAGTTCTCCCACTTAAAATGATGACAGAGGTCTGTAATTTTCATCATAGGTACACTTCAACTGTGAGAGACAGAATGTGAAAAAAAATCCAGGAATTCACATTGTAGGAATTTTAAAGAATTTATTTGTAAATTATGGTGGAAAATAAGTATTTGGTCACTTCAAACAAGGAAGATCTCTGGCTCTCACAGACCTGTAACTTCTTCTTTAAGAAGCTCTTCTGTCCTCCACTTGTTACCTGTATTAATGGCACCTGTTTGAACTTGTTATCTGTATAAAAGACACCTGTCCACAGCCTCAAACAGTCAGACTCCAAACTCCACTATGGCCAAGACCAAAGAGCTGTCAAAGAACACCAGGAAAAGAATTGTAGACCTGCACCAGACTGTGAAGAGTGAATCTACAATAGGCAAGCAGCTTGGTGTGAAAAAATCAACTGTGGGAGCAATTATCAGAAAATGGAAGACATACAAGACCACTGATAATCTCCCTCGATCTGGGGCTCCACGCAAGATCTCATCCCGTGGGGTCAAAATGATCATGAGAACCGTGAGCAAAAATCCCAGAACCACACGGGGGGACCTGGTGAATGACCTGCAGAGAGCTGGGACCAAAGTAACAAAGGTTACCATCAGTAACACACTACGCCGACAGGGAATCAAATCCTGCAGTGCCAGACGTGTCCCCCTGCTTAAGCCAGTGCATGTTCAGGCCCGTCTGAAGTTTGCCAGAGAGCACATGGATGATACAGCAGAGGATTGGGAGAATGTCATGTGGTCAGATGAAACCAAAATAGAACTTTTTGGTATAAACTCAACTCGTCGTGTTTGGAGGAAGAAGAATACTGAGTTGCATCCCAAGAACACCATACCTACTGTGAAGCATGGTGGTGGAAACATCATGCTTTGGGGACAGGCCGACTGATCCGTGTTAAGGAAAGAATGAATGGGGCCATGTATCGTGAGATTTTGAGCCAAAACCTCCTTCCATCAGTGAGAGCTTTGAAGATGAAACCTGACTGGGTCTTCCAGCATGACAATGATCCCAAACACACCGCCCGGGCAACGAAGGAGTGGCTCCGTAAGAAGCATTTGAAAGTCCTGGAGTGGCCTAGCCAGTCTCCAGAACTCAACCCCATAGACAATCTGTGGAGGGAGTTGAAAGTCCGTGTTGCTCGGCGACAGCCCCAAAACATCACTGCTCTCGAGAAGATCTGCATGAAGGAATGGGCCAAAATACCAGCTACTGTGTGTGCAAACCTGGTAAAGACCTCTAGTAAACGTTTGACCTGTGTTATTGCCAACAAAGGTTATATTACAAAGTATTGAGTTGAATTTTTGTTATTGATCAAATACTTATTTTCCACTATAATTTACAAATAAATTCTTTAAAAATCCTACAATGTGAATTCCTGGATTTTTTTTTCACATTCTGTCTCTCACAGTTGAAGTGTACCTATGATGAAAATTACAGACCTATGTCATCATTTTAAGTGGGAGAACTTGCACTGGTGGCTGACTAAATACTTTTTTGCCCCACTGGTATATGTATATATATATATATATGTGTGTGTGTGTATATACAGTAAATAGAAGATGTACAGTATATGTAAGAGGTCCCCGTTCCATCTTTCCCTTAATTGGGGGGTCCCTGGCCTGGAGAACGTTGAAGAACCCTGCTCTATATGACAAAAGGATAATACTGCACTGCAAGCAGGACATAATGAAAAACTGATGCTTTGTTCTGTATTTCCCCTAACCCAGCATTATTAGTCTTAGTGCTTGTTCACATTCCAATGTTTGGGTGGAAAACAGATGTTACTGATATCTAAAATAGCTAAAAGTCTATTTTTGCCACTACACACAGCCTTGCTTTGTTGACGATCTTTTACAGACATAAAAACCATAGTGGTTGTTTATCTAGTAGAGCTTCATAACTGTGGTTATGTTACATTAGAGGTGTTTCTGATATTGTGTCTCTCAAAATCAATTATAAACAATTCATCAGTCAACTATGGAGACTCGAGCTGTTTTGCGGTTCCTTCCCACTTGTGACTTCCTGTTACTTCCAAACTCACACGACAGTAACGCTCTTCTCCCCAGCGGTTGCCAGGAGACTGCAGGTCACTGAGGCCGAGGCTGAACCAGTCGTGACTGCCTGTAAAAAACAAAACCAAAAAAAAAAACTCAATTGCATGAGTGAATTGACTTTGGAAAAAAAAAAAGGAATAGTTTCCACCTTTCAAAGCTTGTCACGTCACACTGCAAATGAGCTATTTATTAATGGGGAAGACCAGTGAACTGTTTATTCTACTTGACTAAAACCACGACATGACGTCTTTTATGGTGCAGGATGTGTGGTCAGAATACTGGAAATAATATGTAAAGTTAATCAGAGTGACACAGAATCTTTGGGTATGCCTGAAATGAAAAAAATATATAGAAATGTACAATTATGGAGTCCTTTACAAAGTTTTCAAAGTGTCATAAAGGTATTAAATGTACTATATCAAACAGTGTTTTAACCCTCAGGGGACAAAAGCTGACTTTTTTAGTTTTCTGATATATTTTTTCTCTATTTTTGGTCTTAATTTTGTTGCGTTTTTGTCATATTAATTTTAAAAATTTCAATGTCCAGTTTTTTCGCAGATGTACAATACACTGGTGATTATTTTCTGTTATTTTTGACTAAATGATTTCACAGCTTTTAATTAGCCTACATTTGCCTAGCATTCGTTGTTTTATTGTGACATTATCTGATCAAAAGACCTTCAAATGGGTCAAATTAAAACAAAAATTCTATTTTTGGTATTTTTATCGTTTAAAAATTTGTGAGAAAAATCAGTTTACACCCTTTTATGTCCTGTTTAGCTTTGAAGATAATTAAAATCGAATGTCCCCAGAGAATTAAATATCAACACTAAGATATAAATCAACAGTCAGGGGTCTCCGTATTTTAGGCTTCATAATGCGCCACACATTTTCAACGGGAGACAGGTCTGGACTACAGGCTGGCCAGTCTAGTACCCGCATTCTTTTACTATAAAGCCACGCTGTTGTAACACGTGGCTTGGCATTGTCTAGCTCAGGGGTCGGCAACCCGCGGCTCCGGAGCCGCATGCGGCTCTTTGATCACTCTGATGCGGCTCAGCTGCATACTTGCCGGCCCCATGATTTTCCCGGGAGACTTCCGGATTTCAGTGCCTCTCGCAGAAACCTGCCATAATTAATTGACGGTACAGCATTTAGCACCCTCTACAATCTGCATTATCAGCGTGCCAGCCCAGCCTTTTGTTATATGCATTTTCTGCTAGCACACGTAACTGACAGCAACGCATACTTGGTCAACAGCCACACCGGTTACACTGACGGTGGCCATATAAAACAACTTTAACACTCTTACTAATAATGCGCCACACTTTGAACCAAAACCAAACAAGAATGACAAACACATTTCGGGAGAACATCTGCACCTTAACACAACATAAACACAACAGAACAAATACCCAGAATCCCATGCAGCCCTGACTCTTCCGGGCTCCATTATACACCCCTACTACCACCAAACCCCGCCCCCGCCCCCACCCCAACCCTGCTCCCTCACACATCAACCCCCCCCCCTCTCTCTGTGCGTCGGTTGAGGTGGGCGGAGTTTGGTAGCGGGGGTGTATAATGTAGCCCGGAAGAGTTAGGGCTGCATGGGATT